>NC_064849.1:18854822-19134822 GCF_024139225.1 Suncus etruscus
CCAATAACGTGCTTGCCTTGCTTGCAGCGATCTGGTTTCAATCCACAGCAATCCATACAGTACCCTAAGTCCAGCCAGGAGTGATCCCTGAGTGCAGACAGGAATAAGCCCTAAGCAAGCCAGTAGTGGAATGAAACAAAAGCAAAAGAAAAAGGGGGGGGGGGGGGGAGCCTCAAACTTGTCTTGGGAGCTTTCAACCAACCAGTCTTCTTTTTTTAGCTTGCTTTGATGAAAACCCTATCTTTTTTACTTAAAACTAATTTTTCATTGTTATGTGGTCCTAACCCATAATTTTAGCAAGGTTCTACACCATTAGCCATCTTTTGGGTCCTTTCTCACAAGAGAACCCCAACAACAAAGTGGTCAGGATGCCTTCAGTTGCTGCCTAGGTCTGACCTTACAGGCTTCCTAAGACTGACCCATCTTTCAGTTCTATTGACAATTAGATCATCTCTGACCATTGGTAAGGTTACTTTTCTTTTCCTCTCAGTAAATTTTCTGGCTTCATCTTTTTTTTGTTTGTTTGTTTTTGAGCCACACCTGGCAGAGGTTACTCCTGGCTCTGCGCTCAGCTCAGAAATCACTCCTGGCAGGCTCAAGAAGCCATATGGGATGGGGTTCAAACCGGGATTGGCCTCATGCAATGCAAACACCATACCCATTCTGCTATCTATCACTTCAGTCCTGGCTTCCTCACCTTTAACTAGCCACAGCCTCTCTCGCTGTGTGCTTGTTTAAAGAAGAAGAAAAAGAAATCAAACTAGCTTTTTCCTACAATGAAAAGAGGGTGACCCTGATCTTTCCACCAAGTCTCCTGTTTTCTCACACCCTGTCACTGTTTAAGAACCAGATGACTTCTAGGCTAACACAATTTCTACCAACATGACAATAGCTAGAGATCTTTTTAGTAAGTGCCATCAAGAAAAGCAAAAAGGCCAAAGCAGAAGAATCCAGAATAGGGGCCGGCGAGGTGGCACTAGAGGTAAGGTGTCTGCCTTGCAAGCGCTAGCCAAGGATCAGGACTGCGGTTCGATTCCCCCGGCGTCCCATATGGTCCCCCCAAGCCAGGGGCAATTTCTGAGCCTTAGCCAGGAGTAACCCCTGAGCATTAAATGTGTGTGGCCCGAAAAACCAAAAAAAAAAAAAAAAAGAAGAAGAAGAATCCAGAAAAAAAACATTCTGCAATAGCGATTCCCAAGAAAAGTCTAAATAGGCAACTTGGCTATCATTATTCCACTAACACTAAGGGCTGAGCAGAATACCACTGGGCATATATTTACCCCAAAAAACAATCGGGGGGAAAATGGGGGATTTGGGGGAGTAAGAAGGTGCAGAGAGTCAGTTTAAAAATTCAACTGCTTACCTGCCCCTCAAATGACCACAAACAATAAAGGAAAAAATTATTTCTGCAAATCCCCATTCCTCACTATGTAAAACATACCAAGAACCAGAGAAATAGTACAGGGTAAGATGCTTGCCTCCTAGATTCAATCCCAACACTTCATAATGTTACCCAATCATCACCAGGAGTGATCCCTGGGCATAGAATCAGGAGTAAGTCCTGGGCACAGCTGGGTACAGCAAAAAACCATTTAAAAATAAAAGAAGCATACCCAGGAAGAAAAAAAAAACCATATGAAACATCTGGAGTTCAGCCAATACTCTACACATGTAGTTTACCAACAAAACTAACACAGAATAAAACCTAATGAGCCTGAATCTGATCAGTAACTCTTCTTTCCTAGAAGCAGAGAAAAGTACTCCCCTAGAACCCTTCACACATGCCAAACAAAAGAACATTTCCCAGGCTAGAATAATAGCACAGCGTAAAGGGCATTTTCTTTGTATGTAGCTGAGCTGGGTTTGATGACCAGCATCCCATATGGTCCCAAGTCTGCCAGAATGGCCCCAAAATCAAAAACAAAAAGAGGAAGGACTCTTTCCTTCCTACCCAAAAAGCTGTTTCTTTTTACCTCAGATCTAGATCAAGATGTAGGTTTAGCACAGTAGTAGGGCGTTTGACTTGCATGCGGCTGACCTAGAATGGATCTCAGTTCGATCCCCAGCATCCCATATGGTCCCCCCAAGGGGACCCCCTAAGGGCAATTTCTGAACCCATAGCCAGAGTAACCCCTGAGCATCACTGGGTGTGGCGCCAAAAAATAAAGCGAAACAAAAAAAAGACGTAGGATTAACAAATCCCTAGTGCAAACACTTCAGAGCAGTTTGGCAGGGCCAGCAAGAAACCCAATGGGTTGGAGCACATGCTTAATATGCAGGAATTCTGAGTTCCATTCCCAGCACCCAGTGGTCAGGACAATAATACCAAATTATATCTTCAATTTAAAAAAAACACCCAGTGGCACTCAGGAGTTACTCCTGGCTATGTGCTCAGAAATCGCTCCTGGCTTGGGAGACCATATGGGACGCCGAGGATGGAACTGAGGTCCTTCCTAGGCTAGCACGTGCAAGGTAGATATGCGCCACCACTCCAGCCCCTTAAATACACATTTTAAAATAAATTTTAAACTATGATCTGCTAACACATTTTCTAAAACAAAATTAGGGGGCTGGAGCAATAGAATAGCAGATAGGGCATTTGCCTTGAACGCGGCCAACCCGGGTTCGAGGGTTCGATCCCCAGCATTTCGTATGGTCCTCAAGCCTGCCTGGAGTAACTTCTGAGCACAGACCCAGGATTAATCCCTGAGCACCACTGGGTGTGGTCCAAAAGCCAAAAATATAATATAAAAAATAAGGGGCCAGAAAGATAGCACAGCGGTGTTTGCCTTGCAAGTAACCGATGCAGGACCTAAGGTGGTTGGTTCGAATCCAGGTGTCCCATATGGTGCCCCGTGTCTGCCAGGAGCTATATCTGAGCAGATAGCTAGGAGTAACCCCTGAGCATCAAATGGGTGTGGCCCGAAAAACCCTATAAATAAATAAATAAATAAATAAATAAATAAATAAATAAATAAATAAATAAATAAATAAATAAGGCGAGCCTACAAGATGTTATGTATTTCTATATATTATCCTTTTATTGTCATATCTTCAAAAACATTATAGTTGCTCTGCCAGCTTTCCTCTTGATCTATAAGGAATTTAAATTCCTAAAATACACTGCCCCTGGGGCCAGTGCGATGGCACAGCAGTAGGTTGTTTACCTTGCATTTGACTGACCCAGGACGAGCCTAGGTTCGATCCCTGGGAGTCCCACGTGGTCCCCAGAGCTAAGAGCAATTTCTGAGCGCATAGCCAGCAGTAACCTCTGAATGTCAACAGGTGTGGCCCAAAAACAAAAATAAAATAACATTGTCCATGAAAGACCCACTACAATTCACAAAAAAACTGAATCACTACCCATGCCTGAATACTCAAGTCAGCTCTATTCCTCACAGCCACAAACCAAGAACAGTCATTAAGATAAATGGGTAAACAAATATTGTAACAACCATACCTTGGAACAGCTTTCATAATAAAACAATAGCAAATTAAGCCAGGTACAAAATATACACTGAGTAACTCATTTATATAAAATTCTAGATGAGGCAAAATTAATCTACAATCATAGAATATAAAATCAGTGGCAGGTGAGGAGCAATCACGGGAAAAGGAAATAGCCAGAAAAAGTGAAATAAAATTCTTCACACCTGAAAGTGAAAAACTTATAGTTACACAAGCATACGTATTGTCAAAATGTGTAAGTATATACTTAATAATATATTTAGAATAAAGGTATTTATCAATTCAAACAAATGAAGTTTTATATATATATATGTATATATATATAAAGTGCACCTCAAAAAAATGTACTTGAAAAAAAAATCTACTAAACTAGAGGCCTAAGTATAGCTCAATGAGATAAAGCATATACCTTATAATCCCCACTGCTTAATGCAATCCCAGTAGATCCACTGTTTGGGATCTCCAGTGCACTCCAACTAAATTGTGTGGAATGGAAAGGTGAGATGGGATGGGGAGGAGAGAAAAAAGAAAAAGAAAAGAAGGTGCATGTGACCCAAGAAAGCAATGCCACATCTGCAACACCCAATATATCACAATCAAGTGTCTAAGCATGTAAGCACAACTTCTGGTTATTATATCAACTACAAAAAAAAAGAAAACAATTTTAAATAAAATTGTAAAATAAATACAAATAAATATACTAAAAAGTAGCAAACAGTGGGGCCGGCGAGGTGGCTGGCGCTAGAGGTAAGGTGTCTGCCTTGCAAGTGCTAGCCAAGGAAGGACCTAGGTTCGATCCCCGGTGTCCCATATGGTCCCCCCAAGCCAGGGGCAATTTCTGAGCACTTAGCCAGGAGTAACCCCTGCGCATCAAACGGATGTGGCCCAAAAAAAAACAAAACAAAACAAAAAAAAGTAGCAAATAGGGCCCGGAGAGATAGCACAGCGGCGTTTGCCTTGCAAGCAGCCAATCCAGGACCAAAGGTGGTTGGTTCGAATCCCGGTGTCCCATATGGTCCCCGTGCCTGCCAGGAGCTATTTCTGAGCAGACAGCCAGGAGTAACCCCTGAGCAGCGCCGGGTGTGGCCCCCCAAAAAAAAAAAAAAAAGTAGCAAATAGCAATGTATTCTAGGATAAAGTTTAAGTATATTTGTTATTACCTCTCCTTAATCAATTAAAAATATTTTTGTTTTTGCTTTTTGTGTGTGTGTGTGTGTGTGTGTGTGTGTGTGTGTGTGTGTAGTTTTTGGGTCACACCCGGCAGCGCTCAGGGGAAACTTCTGGCTCCATGCTCAGAAATTGCTCCTGGCAGGCACGGGGGACCATAAGGGACGCCAGATTCGAACTGATGACCTTCTGCATGAAAGGCAAACACCTTACCTCCATGCTATCTCTCCGGCCCCCAATTAAAAATATTTTAAATTCATTAAAGGAAGGCTAGATAGAGAATACAGTACTTAAGATTGCTGCCTTGTAAAAAAAAAAAAAAAAAAAAAAAGATTGCTGCCTTGTAGGCAAGCCAAACAAATTTGATCCCTGACACCAATATGATCCCTCAAACACTGGTAAGGCAGAGCCAAGAGTAAGTAAACTTGAGCACCAGTGTGTGGTCTCCCAATGCAAAAGAAAAAAAAAGTCATTCCAAGTCACAGCAATCTCATTTCCTATGTGCCTAATGCCTCTAGTATTTAACAGTGAATATTTATAAAAAAATTTCCATCTTAGGGGCCAGAGCAGTGGCACAAGCGATAGGACGTTTGCCTTGCACGTGCTAACCTAAGATGGACCGAAGTTCAATCCCCCAGTGTCCCATATGGTCTCCCAAACCGGGAGCGATTTCTAAGCACATAGCCAGGAGTAACCCCTGAGCGTCACCGAGTGTGGCCCAAGAAGCAAAACAAACACAAAACATTTCCATCTTAGGGGCCAGAGAGATAACACAGCGGTAGGGCAATTGCCTTGCACACTGCTGATTCAGGAAGGATGGTGGTTCGAATCCTGGCATCCCATATGGTCCCCCGAGCCTGCCAGGAGCAATTTCTGAGTGCAGAGCAAAAAGTAACCCCTGAGTGGTCACTAGGTGTGACCCAAAAACCAAAAAATAAATTCCATCTTAGCAGATAGTCAAACAGTGCTAATATAGCACTGTTTCTGATTTGTTTCTGCTTATTTTAAAGAGCTTCCCCAGTGATTCTGTGTAAACACTTCAGGGCCACATTCAGCAATCTATGGGAGGTCATAAGGTCCCTGGAATAGAACCTGAGGCTCTGTGCGTAACAGGCACACTCCCCAACCTTCTGAGTTATCGCCCCAGTCCCGAAGTCTATTTTAATCGCAACTTATAAATAGATCTCTAGTATCTATACAATCTATAACGTTTCAGTGAAATCTAGAATGCCTCAAGTATATGTTCATTATAGTTTCTATTATTAATCTGAATGCTTTATTTTTAATCGATGTAACATACAGACACAGACACACATAATGTAACACTTAAAAATAGTTCACTGCTCATACCAGCAACTCTAGTCAGGTCTTTGGACACTCTTGCCAATTTTTAACAGCTAAAATATTTGCATCTTTTCACTGTGTTGACTACACAAATCATGTAATGCAGTAAAGAGTAAAACTAAAACCTGAGTATCATTCAAGTTAATGACATCAAATTATACACAAAATCACTGTATTCTTCATTCTGATATGCTTTATACTCACAAGGAAAAGTCAGTTTTACTTAAGAATGCCCTTGATAGGACTGGATTGAATACAGAAGGTAAGGCACTTGCCTTGCATGCGACTGTGTCTGCCGTGACCCTGGTTTGAATCCCTGGCACCGCATATGGTTCCCTGAGCACCTCCAGGGGTCACTCCTGAGCACAGAGCCAGGAACAGGCCCTGAGCACCTCTGGTACGGCCCAAAAAAAACCAAAAAAATAAATAAGTAAAACTAATAAAAGAACTTTTATATAAAAAGCATCCTAAGTAATAACCTTATTAACTAATTTTGATCACTGTGTAGCATCTTTTCAATACTCTACATAATAAAATTAAAAGGATCATAAAGCACTTCAACAGTACAGCAAAGTCTAGAGGAAAAGCACTCACATGACCTTTGAGCTACAAGCTCAATCAGTGTTTTCTTAACTTGGAACACCATAATAACCGAAATAGCTGATGCAAATACAGTTATCCAAAACTATATGTTTAACATTTTTTAATTAAAAAATTGAAACTGTCAATTGTTTTCAAGAAAAACAATTCAAGATTTTTTGCCAATTAAAAAACTTTTTAGAATTTTGCAAAACTTCTAATCATAAACTTAAGTTTCAAGGGTTTGAGTAATACTTAGACTTTCAATTCCTGAAGACTTTCCTGTTGAGTGCTGACCTTAATGAAAATAAAATTTTGATACCACTTAACATAAACTATCCATTCAATGTGCAGATTACAGCAATAAATTTTAATATAGCATTTAAAAGTATAAATACAATTCATGTTTCACATTATAATGAGCAATAACAACTACTTCTTACATGGATTTTTAGAGTAATATCAAAGGAGGCTATCTACAACTTTATGAGTAGGTTCTTATAATACTACCTCCTTCAGGCTAGAAAGATAATACAGAGGATAGGATATTTGCCTTGCAAGTGGCTGATAGAGGTTCTATCACTGGCAACACATATAGTTCCCCATGCCCCACCCCCATAAGGAGTAAGTCCTGAACAAATGGATATAGCCCAAACCCTTAAAAAAATTTACTAGGGGGGGCCAAAGAGATAGCATGGAGGTAAGGCGTTTGCCTTGCATGAAGGTCGATAGTTCGAATCCTTGCATCCCATATGGTCCCCCAAGTCAGGTGGAATTTCTGAGCACTTAGCCAGGAGTAACCCCTGAGCATCAAATGGGTGTGGCTGAAAAAAAAAAAGAATATATTTATGCTTAGTGTGTCACAAGCTAATTTAACAAAATTAAAAATTTAAATAAAAACTGGAAAAAGAAAAATGGGCTGGAGTGACAGTACAGTGAGTAGGGTGCCTGCCTTGCATGTGGCTGACCAAAGCTTAATATCTATCCCATATGGTCCCGCCAAGCCTACTAGTAGTAATTCCTGAGTGCAGAGCCAAGTAAACCTCTTAGCATTACTAGTTGTGGTCAACCCCCAGAAAAAAGGAAAAAAAAAACTGAAAAAAACAAAAGCTTTCAGAGATCTCTTTTAAGAGATTAAAGGAATCCTGAGAGACCGGAATAGTAGCGCAGCAGTAGGGTGTTTGCCTTGCACACTGCTGACCTAGGACAGACCGCAGTTCGATCCCCATATGGTCCCCCAAGCCAGGAGCCACTTCTGAGTGCATACCAGGAGTGTTACCAGGTATGGCCCAATAAACAAAAATATAAATAAATAAAAAGAGATCCTAATGGTTCCGAGATATTACAAATGGTGGTGGTTCAACTGCCTAGTAGAATCCAAGTGGACCTGGGTTCGATTGCCAACACCAATCCCCGCCAAGGAGGGCTCCGCTCCCTGAGCACAAAGCCAGGTCTGAGATGGAGAAGAAATCCTAAGATCAAAAAGTTGAGAATGTCAAGGTCAGAGCATACAGCATGTTGTAGGGCATCAGTCATGCCCTGTGTCTGATCCAGGTTTGATCTCCAGCATTTCATATGGTCCCCTGAGCACCATCAGGAGCAATGCCTGAAATAAGTCCTAAGCACCACCAGGTGTAGTACAAAACAAAAAAAGTTGAGAAGGCCTATTTCAGAAAAACAAAAGCGACAAATGAAACAAATAAACATATACCCTATAAGGCATATCAAGAAACAAAAGTTGGGGCCGGCGAGGTGGCGCTACAGGTAAGGTGTCTGCCTTGCAAGCGCTAGCCAAGGAAAGGACCACGGTTCGATCCTCGGCGTCCCATATGGTCCCCCCAAGCCAGGGGCAATTTCTGAGCGCGTAGCCAGGAGTAACCCCTGAGCATCTAACGGGTGTGGCCCGAAAAACCAAAAAAAAAAAAAAAAAAAAAAGTTGTCATCAAAAAAAAAAAAACAAAAAAAAAACAAGGGCCATATTGATAGCACAGCAGGGAGGGCATTTGCCTTGCACACAGCCAACCTGGGTTCAATCCCAGCATCCCATAATGGTCCCCAGAGCACAGCCAGATATGACCCCTGAACACAGTCAAGAGTAAGCTCTGAATACTGCTGTGTGGCCAAAAAAGAAAAAAGAACACCAAGTTCCAAAATGTCACACTTATTCAAAGTACCAAAGGTCTTTCCACAGACTGGAGTGATACAGGAATAACCCCTCTTGGGGGGACAGGGCCACACACACACACACACACACACACACACACACACACACACACCACACACACACACACACACCTGGTAATGCTCATTACACACACACACACACACACACACACACCACACACACACACACACCTGGTAATGCTCATTACACACACACACACACACACACACACACACACACACACACACACACACACACACACACACACACACACACACACCTGGTAATGCTCATTACTCTCAGCTCTGCACACAGAAATTTCTCCTAGAGGTGTTCAGAACCACCGGGATGGCAGGGATTGAACCAGGGTTAGCTATGTGCAAGGCAAGCACTCTACCTGTTGAATTATGTCCCCAGCTTTTTTTAACTAATCCATAAAGATTCTCACACCTAAGGCTATATTAGTCTCAAGCAAAAAGCACTTGTTTTGTTACACTGAAAATAAAATCATGGGGGCCAGAGTACAAGAGATAAGCACTTTCCTTATATACAGCTATTTGAGGCCCATATAGTACCCGAATACAAAACCAATAAGTCCTAAGCATTACTAGGTGTGGCTCCCTCAAGAAAAAACAAAATCAACAGTAACGAAAATAAATCAAAATAAATTTTAAAAATAGAACCCACTGAAGTCTATTCAAATTATAAAGATGTCACTTTACAACCAAAAAAAACTTTTTTGGTTTTTGGTTTTTGGGTCACACCCAGCAGCGCTTCAGGAGTTACTCCTGGCTCTACACTCAGAAATAGTTCCTGGCATGCTCAGGGGACCATATGGATGCTGGGACTCGAACCAACCTTCTACATGTAAGACAAATGCCTTACCTCCATGCTATCTCTCCAGCCCCCTACCACCAAAATTTACCAATTTATATAGTAATGCAATCTAAATAATTACCATTCATGAAGTGTTTATTTAATATGTGCCTATCAGGCACTATATTGAGTACTTTTTACTTTTTGTCTTTTTTTTTTTTCAGGGGGTTGGGGGTCACACCAGCAGTACTCAAGGCTTACACATGGCTCAGTACTAAGGAATCACTCCAGGTAGGTGTAATCAAACCAGAGATCAAACCCAGGTCAACCATGTTATGTACAAGGCAAGCATTCTACCTGTTGTACTATGGCTCCAGTCCCCATTGTAGATTCTGAATTCCCACACCCATTCAAAGATACACTTTACAGCTAAGGGAGAAAAAGAAGTTTCCTGAATTAACTCCATGTGACAGGAGTGCCTCCCCAATAGTTCTCAGGGAGCTAGGAGTTATCTTCACAACCCCATGATGTTGTTATTTCTCTATAGTTTGAGGTAGTGACAGAAAATTAAACCCGCTATCTGTCTGCTTGAATACTGTTTGGTAACCTTTTTCCTAGTTTGAAATTTTGAGAAATTTTAAGTCAATTTTTCTCCTTTTAGCAATCTCCATCCTGTTCCATTAACATCCAATTTCTGTTATTTTTCTATCACTTGATTCAAGCAATACAGTATTACCATTGGCTAAGGAAAAAAGCAGTATCTTCATTACAGTCTGTCACAAACTTTCATTAACCATAGTGGAAGTCATAGGGAAGGCAATACTTGAATGGTCTTTTAGGTCACCTTCACAAACATTAATCAAGGGTCTCTCACCCACAACTAATTTTTGTTTGTTTGGGGAGGGGCACATCTAACAGTGCTCAGAAGTTAGTCCTGCTTCTAAACTTAGGAAATGAGTTACTCCTGTTGGGCTTAGGGAACCATATGGGATAATGGGGATTAAACCATGTGCAAGGTAAGCACCCTAACCATGGTAATATCTTTCTGGTCCCTGACCACTAATCTTTTTTGTTTGTTTGTTTGTTTGTTTGTTTGTTTGTTTGTTTGTTTGTTTGTTTTTGGGCCACACCGGTAATGCTCAGGGGTTACTCCTGGCTATGCGCTCAAAAGTTGCTCCTGAGTTGGGGGACCATATGGGACACTGGGGGATCGAACCTCGGTCCGTCCAAGGCTAGCACAGGCAAGGCAGGTACCTTACCTCTAGTGCCACCGCCCGGCCCAACCACTAATCATTTTTTTTTTTTGGTTTTTTTTTTTGGGCCACACCCTGTGACGCTCAGGGGTTACTCCTGGCTATGCGCTCAGAAGTTGCTCCTGGCTTCTTGGGGGACCATATGGGACGCCGGGGGATCGAACCGCGGTCCGTCCTAGGCTAGCGCAGGCTAGGCAGGCACCTTACCTCCAGCGCCACCGCCCAGCCCCCAACCACTAATCTTTTAATTTCACCTCTAGTAGTTATTCAACTGGAAAAGTTTTGGCAACACCACCTTAATTCCAAGGAAATAATCAAAGGAGTTCCTGGATTTGTTTTATGGCAAGAGCCATGATTTATCAATGGGATATATGCCACTACAGGAGACTAGAGAAATAGAAATAATACAAGTGAGCAAAGAGTTTGCATATGGTCTCCTGAACCCCCAAGACTACTACACACCTCTTAAGAGGCTCAAAAATGAAAGAAAATACCAATACATTGGCAATTATTTGAATTTTCCTGCAGCCAAAGGGGCAATACTGAAAAGACTTAAGATTCCAGGGGCCAAAGCAATAACACAGCAGTAGGGTATTTGTTTGCCTTGTACACAGCCAATCCAGGACAGACCCAAGTTCGATTCCCAGCATCCATATGATCCCCTGAGCCTACCAGGAGCAATTTTTAAGTGCAGAGCCAAGAGTAACCAGAGTGCCGCCAGGTATAATCCAAAAACAAACAAAAAACGAATCCACGATTTCCACCAGACCCAAGACTTCTTGCAACAGGAATTTTATGTATGTCCAGAGAGCATACTGACTGTATCATCACTATTAACAAAAAAAAAAAATAATAACAACTGGACCAGAGTGATAGCACAGCAGTAAGGCATTTGCCTTGCATACAGCCAACTGGGAAGGACTCGGTTGATCCCCGGCATCCCATATGGTCCCTCCCTTGAGCTCACTAGGAGACTATTTCTGAGCACAGAGTCAGGAGTAACACATGAGCGCCACTGCCAGCTGTGTGACCCAAAAACAAAAATCAAACAAAAAACTATTTTTTCATTGCTTCATCTTGAGATGAAGACATTTGCCTTGCATGCAGCCAAGATTTCAATTCCCGTGCATTTCATATGGTTCCCTGAGCCCCACCAGGAATGAAACCGGCATGCAAAGCCAGGTGATTAAGCTCTGAACACCAGTTGTACCCTCCTCCTCCTCAAAAAAGGAAAAAAAAACTGGCAGTTACTATTATTATCCCAGTACTTCTGAATAATAATCAATATCCCAGTGCTTTCTTCCAATAAAAAAAAATGAACAATAAATGAATTCACTATTCTAGAAAAATATAACCATAACATAAACATGGGCTGTCCTCTGATATCTCAACACAACCAAGTATTTTCCAAAGAGGGACCCCCCCAGAAACTTAAGTTTTATAGTTTATACAGAAATATTTTTAAAACTTGATAAAGCCTTGCAATTTCAAAACAACATTAAGCTTTTTTTTTTTTTTTTTGGTTTTTGGGCCACACCTGTTTGACGCTCAGGGGTTACTCCTGACTATGCGCTCAGAAATCGCTCCTGACTTGGGGGGACCATATGGGACACCGGGGGCTCGAACCGCAGTCTGTCCTAGGCTAGTGCTTGCAAGGCCTTACCTTACCTCTAAAGCCACCTTCCCGGCCTCTTTTTTTTTTTCTTTTTTTTTTGAGGTGGGGCTACACCTGATGGTGCTCAGGGATTACCCTAGCTCTGCACTAAGAAATCACTCCTGGCAGGCTCGGGGAACCATATGAGATACCAGGGATCAAACCCGGGGTTGACTACATGCGAGGCAAACTCCCTACCTACTGTACTATCTCCAGCCCCAAGAAAGCATTCTTTCTACCTTAAAAAAAAAAACAGATTCAGTAGGCAGGACTCTTTCCTTGTACACAGGTGTACAGGTGTACACCAGAAGCAATCCTAAGCATATCTGGGCGTGACCCAAAACACAAAAATAAAAATAAGTCAGTTGGTAGAGGAAGTGGACATTGGTATTTAAACACTGTAAGCCTGAAACCCAGACATCAGTAACTTTGTAATTCACAATGATTCAATAAACAAATAAAAGTTCAAGAGTAAAGAAATGGCTCAATGCACTAGACCTAATGCTTTGCATGCAGGAACCTTGGTTTCGATGTCTTCAGCACTGCATGAAAGCAACATAGGAAAAAAAAAAAAAAGCACTCAGCAAAGTACTGTCCACAGAGGCCACCACGTTCAGCAAAAATAAAAAAAAAAGTCAATCCAGTGGCAGCCCTGACTTGGTATGGAGCTCAGCAGTATAACACTTACTATGAGGCACTGAGTTCAAAAAGGACTGCTGGGGTGAAGAAGGGGGAGTCTTAAGAAATATCAATTCTTAAAGCTGAAGTGACAGATTACAGCAGGTATGATGCTTGCCAACCCAGGCTCAATCTGATATCCCATATGGTCCCCAGCACCAATAGGAATAATTCCACAGTACAGAGCTAAGAGTAACAGAGTAATCTAGAGAGGGAGAAGGGAGAGAAATAGGGTGAAGGAAAGGGAGAGGATTTGGGGGAGTTCTGGTTCACACCCAGTATTCAGGTGTCACTCCTGGCAGTGCTTGGGGAATGATATTTACTGTCGGGGAATGATATATACTGTCAGGGACTGAACCTGGACAAGCTGCATTCATTGTTTCATTTTTAGCTTTTATACAACACCTGGCATATATTCAGTGATCACTTCTGGAGATGTTCGGAAAAGCTAGTAGAGCTGGGATCAAACCTACGTCAGTCACATGCAAAGCTAGTACCCTCAACCCCCATACTATCTCTGGAGCCCCCCACAATCCAGTCTGGAATGCACAACTTTTATTTCTTTTTTTTTGGGGGGAGGGCCACACCTGGTGACACTCAGGGGTTACTCCTGGCTATGAGCTCAGAAATCGCTCCTGGCTTGGGGGACCATATGCGATGCCGGGGGATCTAACCGCAGTCCATCCTAGGTCAGCCACGTGCAAGGCAAATGCCCTACCACTGCACCACCGCTATAGCCAACTTCAATTTCTTATTCTTTTGTTTATTTATTTTTGGGCCATATCCGACAGAGCTCAGGGATTACTCCTGGCTCTGTGCTCAGAAATCGCTCCTAGCAGGTTCGGGAACCATATAGGATGTTGGGGATAAAATGCAGGTGAGCAGCATGCAAGGCAAACACCCTACCCACTGGGCCAGAGAGATAGCATCATAGCACAGCAGTAGGGGTAAGGCATCTTCCTTGCACGCCAGCCAACCCAAGACAGACCTGGGTTTGATTGATCCCCAGCATTCCATATAGTCCTCTAAGCCTGCCAGGAGTGATTTCTGAACACAGAGCAAGGAGTAACCCTGAGTGCCTCCAGGGGTGGCCCAAAAACCAAAAATATTAATTTGAAAGGGGGAAGGGATGACGGAAAAAAAATTAATAAAACATTGAGAGTGCTAACCCTACAAGTGGCCAACACAGGTTCGATCCCCAGTTCACTGCCAGGAGAAATTCCTAAGTGCAGTGCCAGCAGTAACCCCTGAGTATCACTGTATGTGATCATTACGATTTATAGGACACATGCCTTGCACATGGCATACCTAGGTTCGATCCTCAGAACAAACAAACCAGAAACAAACCAAAAATTCAGATTTATAAAATGGGTAATTTTTTCCAAACTAAGCTTCAAATTTACTTATGCTCATTTGCTAAACACCTTTATCCTTTATCTCATACATTCTCTCAACTTTGTTGTTTCTATCTAATTTTCATTGAGGTATACTTACAATAGTATAGAAGTTGTTTGGGTTTTTTGGGTTGTTTTTTTTTTTTGGGGGGGGGGGGATGTCACAACCGGCATCTCTCAGGGGTTAGACCTGGCTCTACGCTCAAAAATCGCTCCTGGCAGGCTCGGGGGACCATATGGAATGCAAGGATTCGAACCACCATCCTTCTGCATGCAAGGCAAACGCCTCACTTCCATGCTATCTCTCTGGCCCCTGAAGTTGTTTTTTTTTTGTTTTTTTTTTTGGTTTTTGAGCCACACCCGGTAACGCTCAGGGGTTACTCCTGGCTATGTGCTCAGAAGTTGCTCCTGGCTTGGGGGACCATATGGGACACCGGGGGATTGAACCGCGGTCCGTCCAAGGCTAGCGCAGGCAAGGCAGGCACCTTACCTTTAGCGCCACCGCCTGGCCCCTGAAGTTGGTTTTTTTTGTTTTTTTTTGTTTTTTTTTTTTTTTTGGTTTTTGGGCCACACCCGTTTGACGCTCAGGGGTTACTCCTGGCTATGTGCTCAGAAATCGCCCCTGGCTTGGGGGGACCATATGGGACGCCGGGGGATCGAACCGCGGTCCTTCCTTGGCTAGCGCTTGCAAGGCAGACACCTTACCTCCAGCGCCACCTACCCGGCCCCTGAAGTTGGTTTTTTATAGTTAAAGAGTTATTATACAAATTCTTCCATCAATATTCAATCAAGAACTTTTATAGAGTGGCCAGAGCGATGGCGCAGGGCATAAGGCATCTGCCTTGCGCACGCTAGCCTAGGACGGACCATGGTTCGATCCCGGTGTCCCATATGGTCCCCAGCATCCCATATGGTTCCCCAAGCCAGGGGCGATTTCTGAGCTGCTTAAGAGAACTCCAGGAATGAAGTGGTCATTTTCTATACCTGATAAAGCAGAAAAGGCCAGGTTCTGTTGGAAAGACAACTAAGCCAGAACAAGAGACAGAGGATGCTGTCTGGCCAGCAGAAGAAAAGTGCTGTCAAAGAACTATCTTGACTCCTGAATACTTCCCAATTTCTTGTTCAGGTTCAGCAGAAGCCAACTGATTCTTTTTTTTTTTTGGTTTTGGGGCCACACCCGTTTGACACTCAGGGGTTACTCCGGGCTATGAGCTCAAAAATCGCTACTGGCTTGGGGGGGACATCGCGGTCCATCCTAGGCTAGCTCTTACAAGGCAGACACCTTACCTCTAGCGCCACCTCTCCAACCCCTGGTTTCTAATTCTTAAGGTATCTCCTTAATTATGCAATATAAGAGAGTTAATCACTTTGCTACAATAGCTGTATTACAATAAATCTGTATATAAAGTTAACATACTGCAGAGCTTAAATTTATATAAGGTTACACATAATATTCAATTTTAAAATTAAAAAAAGAGGGGCCTCGGGGCAGGAGAGATAGCACAGTGGTGTTTGCCTTGCAAGCAGCCGATCCAGGACCAAAGGTGGTTGGTTCAAATCCCGGCATCCCATATGGTCCCTCGTGCCTGCCAGGAGCGATTTCTGAGCAGACAGCCAGGAGTAATCCCTGAGCGCCGCCGGGTGTGGCCCAAAAACCAAAAAAAAAAAAAAAAGAGGAGCCAGAGCAATAGTACAGGGGGGATAGGGCATTTGTAGGGCATTTGCCTTACACAGTGGCAGACCTGGGTTTGATCCCTAGAATCCCATTTGGTTCCCCGAACACCAATGGGAGTAATTCCTGAGTGCAGAGTCAGGAATAACCCCTGAGCACCGCCAGGTGTGGCCCCAAAACAAACTGGGAAGAAAAAAAAAAACCACCTTCAAATACTTCCTGGGCTAGAGAACTAACTCTATGGGCTAGAGAGTATGCTGTGTTTGCATGCTAAAGGTCTGGATGCAATTCCAGCACCAAGTAGTTCTAGGAGCTCTGACATGAGTGAGCCTTGACGACTAAATCATAAACTGAACCAAAAATAAAAAGAAGAAGTTCCTTCAAGGGTCAGAGCAATAGTACGGCAGGTAGGGCACTTGCCTTGCACACAGCTTACTTGGGTTCAATCCCTCCTTTATAGGAATCTGAAAATACCAAAATTGTTTCTACTATTTTTAAAAAAAAAGTTAAAATTTAATATCTTTAAATATCTTTTTTTGGTTTTTGGGTCACACCCAGCTGCGCTCAGGGGTTACTCCTGGTTCTCCGCTCAGAAATCGCTCCGGCTCAGGGGACCATATGGGATGCCGGGATTTGAACCACCATCCTTCCGAATGCAAGGCAAACGCCTTATATCCATGCTATCTCTCCAGCCCCAAATATCTTAAAAAACATAAGTGAAATCTGAGCCAGAAAGATGGTATAGTGTGTAGGTTGCCTTACATGTGGTTAACCTATATTCAATCCCTGGCATCCCAGATGATCTTCCAAAAACTGCCAGGAGTAATTATTCCTGGGTGTAGAACCAGGAGTAACTGCTGAGCATCTCTGGGTGTGGACCCCCCAAAAAATAAAAAAATGATAACTAAGTTCTAAAAGTAAAAATCACAAGGCAGGATTGCTAGCACAGTGGATAGGGCCTTTATCTTGCACACAGCCAAACCAGGTTCAACCCAGCATCATTCCTGTCAGGAGTGATTTCTGAGTGTAGAGACAAGAGTAACTAATAACTGAGCACCACTGGGTATGGCCCCCAAAAAATAAACAGTAAAAATCACTTGTTTGAAGAACAGATAGTAAAGGTCTTAAGACATCTGTCTTAACCAATCCTCCCTGGTTTGATTCTGAGAACCCCATATGATCCTCCATCATCATCAGGAGTGACCCACAGAGCAGAGCCAGGAGGAAAGTCAGAGCAGGTATGGCCCAACCACACACCCCTCCGAAACACCTATTTGCATAAGCCCTCATTTTACACATTTCCCCCTTCAACACTCACCTGTTCAAAAGTTCTGCTGGATCACAGCAGGAGGTTTGAGCAGACTACCTTCAGGTCCTTTTTAACACTGCAAAATAAAAATATATATCTGTATATATATATATATATATATATATATATATAAAGTAAATTACCTGGCAACTCCTAAGTTCAAACATATTTTTATACATAAAATGAATTCCAAACCTACTTAAAAATATTACAATCACTGAAGACAATCCCAGGGATAAGGTCTTACTTGTGGCCAACCACAATTCAATCCCCAACACTGAATACGGTCCCCAACCACCACTGGAAGTGATCCCTGACCAGAGTGAGAAATAAAGGCCTGAGTACCATCATCAAGCATGGCCCAAACTATATAACACAACCATCCAGTACTTGTTTACAAACCAGAATCCCTACTCCTATTATCTAGAAAATTTCTCACAGCACATCATTTAACAATAAATTTTAAAATGCCTTTATTTTAGTTCTAATAATTAACAAATAAGCACTACTTTAGGGTTTGCTATTCAAAATCAACTTAAAGGGGCCGGAACAGTGGTGCAAGCGGTAAGGCGTCTGCCTTGCAAGCACTAGCCTAGGACAGACCACAACTCAATCCTCCAGCGTCCCATATGGTTCCCCAAGCCAGCAGCTATTTCTGAGCACATAGCCAGGAGTAACCACCAAATGTCACAGGGTGTGGCCCAAAACAAACAAACAAAAAAGAAAATCAGGGCCCGGAGAGATAGCACAGCAGCGTTTGCCTTGCAAGCAGCCAATCCAGGACCAAAGGTGGTTGGTTCAAATCCCGGTGTCCCATATGGTCCCCCGTGCCTGCCAGGAGCTATTTCTGAGCAGACAGCCAGGAGTAACCCCTGAGCACCGCTGGGTGAGGCCCAAAAACCAAAAAAAAAAAAAAAAAAAAGAAAATCAACTTACAGAGGTTTGGCTTTTTTTTTTTTTTTTTGGTTTTTGGGCCACACCCAGTAGCACTTGGGTTTCTCCTGACTGTGCACTCAGAAACCCCTCCTGAGAGGCTTCGGGGACCATATGGGGTGTCGGGATTGAACCTGGGTCAATCCCAGGTCAGTCGTGTGCTATCGCTCCAGTCCCAGGCACTTACTTTTTAAACATACTTACTAGGATAAAAATAAAATGATACAAAATACAGCACATACCTAGATGAAGTATAATTAAAAAAAAAAAGAAAAAAACCTGGGGCCCGGAGAAATGATAGCACAGCGGCGTTTGCCTTGCAAGCAGCCGATCCAGGACCAAAGCTAGTTGGTTCGAATCCCGGTGTCCCATATGGTACCCCGTGCCTGCCAGGAGCTATTTCTGAGCAGATAGCCAGGAGTAACCCCTGAGCAAAGCCGGGTGTGGCCCAAAAACCAAAAAAAAAAAAAAAAAAAAAAAAAAAGATCAATTCTCTTTGGGGCCAGGCCAGAGCAGTGGTGCATCTGCCTTGCACGTGCTAACCTAAGACGGACAGCAGTTCAATTCCTCCTAACCCCAGAGCGTCATGGGGTGTGGCCCAAAAAAAAAAAAAAAAGATCAATTCTCAGGGCCAGCGCAGTGGTAGGGCATTTGCTTGCCTAGCACGTGGCTGACCTAGGATGGACCCCCCCGGATGTCTTATATGGTCCCCAAGCCAGGATTTCTGAGCGCATAGCCAAGAGGAACCCCCGAGCAGCACCGCATGTGGCCCAAAAACTAAAAAAAAAAAAAAAAAAAAATCAATTCTCTGGGCCCAAGTGAAGAGAAGAAACTCTAAATTATCTCATATGAAAACTATAAAGTCTTGGGGCGGGAGCAGTAACACAGTAACATTTGTCTTGCATGTGATTGACCTTGGTTCGATCCCCAGTATCCCATATGGTCCTCTGGGCCTGCTAAGGTGTAACACTCCTGAACACCACCGTCTAGTGTGGCCACAAAAACAAAAAAAGGGGGGGGAGGCTGGAGAGATAGAATGGCGGTAAGGCATTTGCCTTGCTGCACAAGGACGGTAGTTCGAAACCCGGCATCCCATATGGTTCCCCAAGCCTGCCAGGAGTGATTTCTGAGCATAGAGCCAAGAGTAACAACCCCTGAGCACTGCTGGGTGTTGTGACCCAAAAACCAAAATAAATAAATAAATAAACAAATAAAGTATCATCTGGGACAAGAATAACAGAGCAGCAGATATGGGGCTTGTCTTGCAAGCAGCCAACCAAGGTTCAATTCCATACATCCCCTAAGCACAGCCAGGAGTGATTCCTGAGCACAGAGCCAGGAGTAACTCCCTAGCATCACAGAAGTGGCCAAACAAACAAACTGGCCAAAAACAAATAAATATTAAAATAAAAAAAATCTAAAATCCAAATTCAATGAAATCTTGTAGTTAATTAGAAAGTTTGATCCTCAGCATCCCAGATGGCCCCCCTAAACACCGCCAGAAACATTCCTAAGCAGAGCCAGGATAATGACTGGCCAAAGAAAAAAAAAACAAAACTGTGTAAGTCCAAGTCCAATGAAACTTAACAAAAAAATGTACTTAACAAAAAATAAAAAACTGTTTCTTAATTACCTGAAGTAGGGAATATGTAATACTTTAATACACTGAAAAATATTTGTGGGGCCGGAGAGATAATACAGTGGGCATTTGGCTTAGATGTTGAAGGACGGTGGTTCGAATCCCGGCATCCCATATGGTCCCCCGAGACTGCCAGGAGCAATTTCTGAACGTACAGCCAGGAGTAACCCCTGAAAGCATTGCTGGGTGTGACCCAAAACCCCCCCAAAAAAATATATATATATATTTGTGTAGAATTAAGTTTGACTAAAGAAATAATATTTTCAAGCTTCTCCCCTTTTCTCTGACAAGAAAAAATTCTCAACAATTCAACAATATCATTCTGCATTCCTTAATAATAAACATATTTGTATATTTCTGTTATCTAAAAGGGTAAAAATCTAAAAATAAAGAGTGAAACATAACTCAGTGGGTTGAATATATGCGTTGCATGTGGGAGGCCATGGTTAGATCCCTGATATCACATGGTCCCCAGCACTACTAGTAGTGAACCCTGAATACCACTGGATATAGTTCAAGAAACAAACAAAAAAGCTATACTGATCAAGAAACAGGGAAATTTTAGTTATAAATAAGCTTGTGTCCTTACTTGTAGTAATGAGTACAAATCCACTTATAAAAGCTATACAATTCCTCAGGGAACTAAAAATAAATGGAGAAGCTGGAGAGAGTACAGAGGGAAAGGCGCATGCCTCATTCACATAGTCAACCCATGCTTGAACCCATACGGTCTCCTGAGCACTGCAAGTAATGATCCCTGAACACAGTCAGAAGTGAGCACTGAACACCACCAAGTGTGGGTCAAAAAGAAAACAAAGCGGGCCCGGAGAGATAGCACAGCGGTGTTTGCCTTGCAAGCAGCCAATCCAGGACCAAAAGTGGTTGGTTCGAATCCCGGTGTCCCATATGGTCCCCTGTGCCTGCCAGGAGCTATTTCTGAGCAGACAGCCAGGAGTAACCCCTGAGCACCGCCGGGTGTGGCCCAAAAACAAAAACAAAAACAAATTAGAAAACAAAGCAAGGGGCCGGAGAGATAGCATGGAGGTAGGGCATTTGCCTTGCATGCTGAAGAACAGGGTGGTTCGAATCCCAGCATCCTATATGGTCCCCCAAGCCTGCCAGGAGCGATTTCTGAGAGTAGAGCCAGGAGTAACCCCTGAGCACTGCCAGGCATGACCCAAAATCAAAAAAAAAAAAAAAAAAAAAAGGACATCATAAAATCTTAGCAGTGGTCATAAAAATAAATTAATAAACATGAGTTCAAAGTTTCACAACAAGGATACTTAAAGGCAGTTCAAATTGGTAAAAGAAAATGGATATTTAGCATGCCTTTAAGACATATTAGATTCAAAGGATATAAACTCAACCTAAGCAAGCTGGACCTACTATAACCTATAAGTTATCAAATAAAACTGATAAATGCTGAAAATGTAGTCAATAGAGGCAAAAATTGCCTGAGCTTCTGAAAAAAGCACAAGGCAAAGAACTTTCAGAAGGGGCAAGGTAAATGAGACACTAATAATCTCTTTGTCCAAAAGGGTCATCTCTGCCAGTGTGGAACTCAAGAGAACAAATATATGGATAATTATAAATGCAGAATCATTAAAGTAAAAGCCTGATACGCCATCAAAGACATAGGTGGAAAGATCACTTCAGAAGAGAGAGAAAATGTGTTAAAACTACTACCTCGGGGCCGGGAAGGTGGCGCTAGAGGTAAGGTGTCTGCCTTGCAAGTGCTAGCTTAGGACCGGGGTTCGATCCCCCGGCGTCCCATATGGTCCCCCCAAGTCAGGAGCGACTTCTGAGCGCATAGCCAGGAGTAACTTCTGAGCATCAAATGGGTGTGGCCCAAAAACCAAAAAAAATAAATAAATAAAACTACTACCTCAACAAATAACTATAGTAGAATGCCAGTCTCGAATACAGGCAAGGGAAGGGAAGGGGGGAAGGGCGAAAGTTACACTGGTGAAGGGGGTGTTCTGTTTGTGACTGTAACCCCAACTATGTTACTTAAATAAAAAATGTATTTAAAAATAAATACTACCTCATTACGGCTGGAGTGATAGCACAATGGTAGGGTGTTTGCCTTGCACGCAGACAAACGAGATGAACCTGAGTTCAATCTCTTAGCATCCCATATGGTCCCCCAACCTTCCCAGGAGCAATTTCTGAGCAGAGAGCCAGGAGAAACCCTGAAGTGCCAATGGGTGTGGGAAGAAAAAAAAAAGTACCTCATCATTAATTCATGACTACATTTCTAAGTATAGGAGCTTCAACTCGCACCTGAACTTGTCATTCCTAATTTTTCATAATTTCCAGGCACTCCTATGATACACTACTTTTCACATGTTCAATTCATTACTAAAACTATTTCAAAATCAAAAAAAAAAAATTGGGTGGGAAAATGGCTCAAGGAACTGGAGCACAAATTTTACACTAGGTTTGAGCTGAGGCACAGAAGCACTATCAGTTTCCTCATTTGAAAAATATAGAAAGAGAACAGTTATTAAAAAAAACTCAATAATAATGGAGATAAGCTAGAAGGAAATCAGCATTTTTTCCAATTTTTTTTCCAAAGAGAAATCGTTGAAATATAAAGTTGGGAAACTAGTCTAAAAGGTTTGATGAAAGAGTAAGTAACTCAGCATAAAATACAGAGAGGCAGGCAGTGCAGTGAGTAAGGTGCTTGACGTGTAAGCGGTCAACCCCAGTTCAATCCTAAACACTGCACATGGGTCTCCCAATCCCTGTCAAAAATTCTATATAAACCGGAGAGATAGCACAGCGGCGTTTGCCTTGCAAGCGGCCGATCCAGGTTCGAATCTCGGTGTCCCATATGGTCCTCCGTGCCTGCCAGGAGGTATTTCTGAGCAGACAGCCAGGAGTAACTCCTGAGCACTGCCGGTGTGGCCCAAAAACCAAAAAAAAAAAAAAAAAAAAAAAGGAAAAAAAAAAAAAGAAAAAAATCCTATATAAAATGGTATAAAAATACAAATTAGATAAGGAGTGTATGAGAGCAGAGGATGTGGCTCCTCAATATCAAAATAAACAATCGGTATACAGTAGAGAAAGAAGTAGAAGGAATTACTCACTAACCAGATTATGAACATCATGAGTGAACTAACACACACATTCCTAAACCTCAAAGGAAAATCACTTGCCTTCCTTTACAAATATTCTGAAGTAGTCCAGAGATTTCTCCCACCCCTTCTTTTGA
Organism: Suncus etruscus; assembly: GCF_024139225.1. Taxonomy (NCBI): domain Eukaryota; kingdom Metazoa; phylum Chordata; class Mammalia; order Eulipotyphla; family Soricidae; genus Suncus; species Suncus etruscus. The sequence goes on from NC_064849.1 coordinate 18,878,110, forward strand.
AACAAATTACTTTTGCAAAAACCTTCTAGGTAGTTTATGCTCAATCTCACTTAAAAACATTTGGGGGAGGGAGGCAGAATGATAGCACAGTGGGTAGGGTGTTTGCGTTGCGTTGCAAGCAGCTGACCCAGGACCAACCTGGGTTTGAACCCTAGCATCCCATATGGTCCCCTGAGCCTGCCACGAGTGATTTTTGAGTGCAGATCCAGGAGTAGCATCGCTGAGTGTGGCCCAAAAACCAAAAAAAAATAAAAATTAAAAAAAAAACAAGGGGCCAGACAGATAGCACAGCGGTAGGGCATTTGCTTTGCATGCTGCCTACCTGGGATGGACCCGGGTTTGTTCCCCAGTATCCCATATGGTCCCCCGAGCCAGCCAGGAGCGATTTCTGAGCACAGAGTCAGGAATAACCCCTGAGCACTGCCGGTGTGGCCCAAAAACCAAACTTTTTTTTACTGTTGACCAGGGATGTGACTCAAGTGGCAGAGTACATCCACGGCCAGTGTTGGGACAGAGTCCCATCCCAAGCACGTGTTACCTCACAGCACAAGGGCAGAGGCAACAACATAAACCCAGTCAAGACTTCTACTTTGGGGCCAGAGAAATAGCACAGGGATTAAGGTGCTTTCCATGAGCATGTTCAAACCTTGGTCCAATCCTGGACACCCCATATGGTCCCTAAGCACTACCAGTATGCTCCCTGAGAACAGAGCCAGTTAATATGCTCTAAGCACCTCTGGGATGTGGCCCAAAAACCAAAACCAAAACACACTCTAACTTTTGGAAAAGCTATTTCATTACAATTTCCTTTGAGGGGGAGGCTTGCTGGGGGAGTGGGTGGGGAGAAGCATGCCACCCTAAACCCCCAAAGTGAGAAGTGTGACAAAAATCCCAGGATACTAACCTTTCTTTCCTACCCAGCTGCGTGGAGCTGGGTGAACACTTCCGGCAGGCCTCCCTCTTGCTGACCCTCTGCAAGGCTGCCTATACCTCGCCCAACCACTGCCTCTGTGCTAGGCCATCTAGACCTTCCCTACTGCCCTGGCTGCTGCTCCTGTGCCAGGATGTTTACACCTTCCCAGCACCCCAAGCCTGCCTTAGCACTCACTGCCAGGGGTCTGTGCACAGCCAGCATTCCTCCTTTGCCCAGGTAGGCAAACAGCTCTTTCCTGTGTGAGACATGTCCAAGACACTCAAAGGCAGACAGAAAGACATACATACCTCATAACTCCTAACTGCCCTACCCCCACACACCATCACTTACCACACTATACATTTTCTGCCAAGCACTCAGGGGTCTGCCCTGAAATTAGTTCAGGCAGGGGGACAGGAGTTTGTCCCCCTTCACTCTCAGCACCCACCAGTGCGTATCCATCTGGGTCTCGGCAGTTGTCAGCCCCGTGAATTTCGTGAATGAACTAATGAAGGAAGGAAGGGGAAGGCACCAGGTCCCTTCCGTGGGTGGCACAACTCTCTGAAGCGGGCAAGTACAGAAGAGGGTGGGAGGCCCTGTTCCCTTCTGGGGTCACAGCAGGGCCAGGGGGTTCCTTCCTCGGCATGGAAGTCATCACAGGCGATGATGCCAGTACAGGCCACCTCACCAGAAGCCTCCCCCTAAAACACCTCCTTCTGATAGCAGCTTGTGCCACAGCAGCAGAAGCTGGAGCCCCTCTGACAGCTGCCCAGAAAGTGCCAGGCAGCGGCCTTCGAGGAGGAGGGAGAGTGCTCTCACCCAAAGGTGCAACTTGGGAAGGTTTAAAGGTGCCAAGCAGAAGAGGAGGGCGGAGGGTCGTACGAAAAGAACCAGCTGCAAACTAGATGCAAACTTAGGGGGGCTTGCACCTCTCTTGCAAGAAGCCCCTTGGCAACGTGTACAGGCACTCGCCCGGGCCTTAAGACACTTAAGAGGAGCTTCCACCTGCTCTGGATGAGCCCGGGACTCTGTTTCATGCGAGTTCTCGGGGTGCCCCGCTGGAACTATAGTCTCCCGAAAAAGAAAAAAAAGAAAAAAATGCTGGGAGAATCTCCAAGAGCTCCGTGGCACTCTGCTGACACTGGGGGGGGGGGGGGGGCAGGGGTCAAGCTTGGGGAGTTCTGGGGGGGAGTTCTAGGTAGCCCCAGACACCCCTCTCTAGATCGGGGGGACCCAGTGCTTTCGACCCCCCAAAAAATCTGGGAAGCCCCCCAAGAGCTAGTGGCACTCTGCTGACACTTGGGGGGGGGCCAGGAGTCAAGCTTAAGGGGTTCTTGGAGAAGTTGTAGCTAGCCCCAGACACCCCTCTCTAGATCGGGGAGACCCAGTGCTTTCGACCCCCCAAAAAATGCTGGGAAGACCCCCGAGAGCTAGTGGCACTCTGCTGACACTTGGGGGGGGGCCAGGAGTCAAGCTTAAGGGGTTCTTGGAGAAGTTGTAGCTAGCCCCAGACACCCCTCTCTAGATCGGGGAGACCCAGTGCTTTCGACCCCCCAAAAAATGCTGGGAAGACCCCCGAGAGCTAGTGGCACTCTGCTGACACTTGGGGGGGGCCAGGAGTCAAGCTTAAGGGGTTCTTGGAGAAGTTGTAGCTAGCCCCAGACACCCCTCTCTAGATCCGGGAGACCCAGTGCTTTCGACCCCCCCAAAAAATGCTGGGAAGACCCCCGAGAGCTAGTGGCACTCTGCTGACACTTGGGGGGGGGCCAGGAGTCAAGCTTAAGGGGTTCTTGGAGAAGTTGTAGCTAGCCCCAGACACCCCTCTCTAGATCCGGGAGACCCAGTGCTTTCGACCCCCCCAAAAAATGCTGGGAAGACCCCCGAGAGCTAGTGGCACTCTGCTGACACTTGGGGGGGTCAGGGGCAAGCTTGGGAGGTTCGGGGGGTGGGGAAGCTCTAGCTAGCTCGGACTGCTGCTTGCTCCCCACCCTCGCCCAGGAGGAGGAGGAGGAGGAGGGTCGCCCCTTGGCAGACACTGGGGGGCTGCAGGTGCCGCGCGAGTCGAGCGGCAGGCGCAGCTGTCGGGAGGGAGCGAGGGAAGGAGGGAGGCGGGCAGCAGCTGGGACGGCAGCAGCACCCCGAGGCCGGGTGCCCCGATGGGTCGGGCCCCGCCGAGGGGAACCAGCCCCGTGTGGCCCTGAGCACCCCGAGCCCGGCTGCGACTTCGGGGCCGCCGAGGCCGAGACGCGCCCCAGACTCTCGGCGAGGACCTGCCCGGCCCGTGTGCGCGCGTGTCCCCCGCGCCGCGACGGCGACGCCCCGACCGCCCGGACGGACGGACGCGCGGCCTGTGCGGGACGGCTCGAGTGTCCGTGCCCGGGGCGGCCGGGCCGGGCCGGGGCGGCGGGCGGAGGGCGGAGGAGCCGGGCACGGCCGCGGCGGGGCCAAGCGGGCAGAGCGGACCCCGGGCCCTCGGAGCGACGAGGCCTGAGCGGAGCGGAGCGGAGCGGCGGGCGCGGCTGCGTTACCTGAGTCCGGGACGACGAGTCTCCGCTCTCGCTCGCTCAGAAACCAAGTCAGTCAGTCAGTCAGTCAGTCCTCGGCCTCCACAACACAAGATGGCCGACACGTCGCCACGCGCGTCACGTGACCCCGCGCGCTCGGCCCCGCCCACCGCCAGGCCCCGCCCCGCGCCGCGCCGCGCCTCGCTCTCCCCGGCTTCCCGCTGAGGCTCCCACGACGTCTTTCCTAGGCCCCGCCCCCCCCGCTTCCTCGGACGAGGGCACGCCCCCGCCCGAGCCCCGGATGCACTTTTTTTTTTCTTCCCAGGGCGGGGCCTTGGTTGTGGCCCCCCCGCGCGCAGGCGCAGGAGCAGGCGCAGGCGCAAGCGCAGGCGCAGGCGCGGGAGGCTGACTGGGCCTGGACTCAACCTGTTTATTTAGCTGCCTTTGAGTTGGGCAGAGTTTCATGTCCATGATTGGATGATTCGATGGATGGGTGGATGGGTGGGTGGATGGGTGAATGGGTGGATGGATGGATGGATGGATGGATGGATGGATGGATGGATGGATGGATGGATGGGTAGGTGGATGTGGGTGGATGGATGGATGGATGGATGGATGGATGGATGGATGGATGGATGGATGGATGGATGGTTGGAGGGTGGGTGGGTGGATGGATGAGTGGGTAGATGGATGAGTGAGTGGGTGGATTGGTGGGTGGATGGAGTTGGGCAGAGTTTGGATGGATGGATGGATGGATGGATGGATGGATGGGTGGATGGATGGATGGATGGATGGATGGATGGATGGATGGATGGATGGATGGATGGATGGATGGATGGATGGATGGATGAGTGGGTGGATGGGTGATGGAGTTGGGCAGACTTTGGATGGATGGATGGATGGATGGATGGATGGATGGATGGATGGATGGTAGGTAGGTGGATGGATGGGTGGATAGATGGATGGAGTTGGGCAAAGTTTAATGGATGGATGGTTGGATGGATGGGTGGGTGGGTGGATGGATGACTGGGTGGATGGATGACTGGGTGGGTGGGTGGGTGGATTGGTGGGAGGATGGAGTTGGGCAGAGTTTGGATGGATGGATGGATGGATGAGTGGGTGGATGGGTGATGGAGTTGGGCAGAGTTTGGATGGATGGATGGATGGATGAGTGGGTGGATGGATGAGTGGGTGGGTGGGTGGATGGAGTTGGGCAGAGTTTGGATGGATGGATGAGTAGGTGGGTGGATGGAGTTGGGCAGAGTTTAGAGCCTATGATTGATTTGATGGATGGATGGGTAGGTGGGTGGATGGAATTATGCAAAGTTTAGTGCCCATGATTGATTGGATGGGTGGGTAGGTGGTGGGTGGATGGATGAATGGATGGATGGATTTGGGCACAGTTTAGTGCCCATGATTGATTGGATGGATGGATGGAGCCTGTTTACTAGTGCCCATGCTTGATTGGATGGATGGATGGAGCCTGCTTACTAGTGCCCATGTTTCCATGTTTGATTAAATGGATGGATGGATGGATGGAGTTGGGCAGAGTTTAGTGCCCATGATTGATTGGATGGATGGATGGATGGATGGATGGATGGATGGATGGATGGAGTTGGGCAGAGTTTAGTGCCCATGATTGATTGGATGGATGGATGGATGGATGGATGGAGTTGGGCAGAGTTTAGTGCCCATGATTGATTGGATGGATGGATGGATGGATGGATGGATGGAGTTGAACAGAGTTTAGAGCCCACGATTGATAGGATGGATGGATGGAGCCTGCTTACTAGTGCCCATGTTTCCATGTTTGATTAAATGGATGGATGGATGGATGGATGGATGGATGGATGGATGGATGGATGGAGTTGAGCAGAGTTTAGTGCCCATGATTGATTGGATGGATGGATGGAGTTGGACAGAGTTGATAGGATGGATGGATAGATGGATGGATGGGGGTCTGGGAGTTCTTGACTCCCCACCGTCCAAGCGCTGAGGATTGATTCATTCATTGCCCGTTCACATTTCAGAAATGCTCTGTCTGCATCCTTGTGGGGCTGATTTTTTTCCCTACAAACTATAACTTTTTTCCTAATAATAAAAAGATTTTTTAAAGGCCGGAGAGATAGCACAGCGATGTTTGCCTTGGAAGCAGCCGACCCAGGACCTAAGGTGGTTGGTTCCAATCCCGGCGTCCCATATGGTCCCCCGTGCCTGCCAGGGGCTATTTCTGAGCAGATAGCCAGGAGTAACCCCTGAGCACCACCAGGTGTGGCCCAAAAACCAAAAAAAAAAAAGAAGATTTGTTAATGATTTTTATGATGACCAACATGAATTATAAGTCTTTTCACAGTAATAGTTAAGGTAATAGTGACATTGAATCAGGGGTATTTCCACCATCAGGGTTGTCCTTCCTCCAACCCTGTTCCCAGCATCACCCTGAAACTAAAACTTTTTGTAGGCAAGGCTTTTCGGTCAGCTGCCCTTCCACAACCTGGAGTAAAAGGGGAGGGGACCAAAGCTGAAATTCAGAGCAGTTTCTCTGCCTGGCTAAGGGTTCCGGCAGGACTGGGATTTTTATCTTGAGTCTAAAAATGTGACTGTTGGGAAGAAGGTTCTACTCCCTTCTGTGGCACCCGGGACTCTTAAAATCCTTTTGCTTAAAACCTCTGATTGCTAGGGGGAGGGTGGCCGGGAATATTGGGAAGATCTTGCGCTAAAAGGACTCCTTGCTTTTCTAACATTTGTATTCTTCAGGACCACCTGTACTTCTTTGGGACTGGGAGACGTGGGAGTGTAGTTTGTTGACTTTGTCAGTTCCATCTCTTTAGGTCACCCCATTCCTAACTTGTGTCCCTTTTTTGCAGTGGCTCTTCCCAAAAGCTTCTTAGCATAATTGTCTTCAATCTCAAAATACAATGTATAAAACTCAGTTTTTGGGAGCTGGGGAGATAATACAGTGAATAGCTTCCTTGCCTTGCATGGGATGGAGCCCACGGAGTTCCATATACTGTATCCATTCAGTCAGTGTCCAGCCTACGATGAGTAATTTCTGAATGCAGAGCCAGGAGTAATGCCTGAGCATTTTTTTGGGTTGGTTTTTTGGTGGTTTTTTTTTTTGAGGGGGTCACACTCGGCAGCGTTCAGGGGTTACTCCTGGCTCTCCACTCAGAAATCGCTCCTGACAGGCTCGGGGGACCAAATGGGATGCCGGGATTCGAACCACTGTCCTTCTGCATGCAAAGCAAATGCCCTACCTCCATGCTATCTCTCTGGTCCCTACCAAAATATTTTTATAACTCCATTTTTGTGTCTTTCTTTTTTTTTTTTTTTTTTTTTTTTTTTGGTTTTTGGGCCACACCCGGTAATGCTCAGGGGTTACTCCTGGCTATGTGCTCAGAAGTTGCTCCTGGCTTGGGGGACCATATGGGACACCGGGGGATCGAACCGCGGTCCGTCCAAGGCTAGCGCAGGCAAGGCAGGCACCTTACCTTTAGCGCCACCGCCCGGCCCTTGTGACTTTCTGAGACATGTATTATGCAGGAACCTAGGGAACCTTCTGGTACTATTAGTTCCTGGTCCTCCAAGTACTCCGTGGAGGGAGCAAGGAGCCAGAACTACCCCCCTTGAGCACCACCTGATTGGCTCAGTAGCCAAAAGGCAAGCAAACCAACCCAAACCCTCCAATTCTCTCTCCAACTAGCTGGCTGAAATCTCTCTCTATTCAAAGCCAAATTGCAAAAAGAGTTCCTGGCAACTCTTTCATCAGTTTCAGGCCTATGGTTCTTTCCTTTTTTTTTTTTTTAAATTTTAAACTTTATTTGTTGGTTGATTGATTGTTAGGCCACACCTCAGGGTTCACTCATAGCTCTCCACTCAGAAATTGCCCCTGGAAGGCTGGGAGACCATATGGGATGCTGGGAATTGAACCAGTTCCCTCCCAGGCATTACAAGGCAAACACCCCATAATTGTGCTATCTCTCCGGCTCCCTGTAGTTCTTTCCTGACCTACCCACTCCATCACTTTCCCTAAACTACTTCAAGGAGGTAACTGGAGTGTTCTGGATAGTGCTTCCAGGTCTTTAGCAGGACTAACCATTCTGACTCTCCTTCATCCCACCTTGTTTCAAAAGGTGCCCAGCACATCACTGGCATCATTTGGAAGCTCCTGAGAGAGGTGGGACCTCAAAGTGCTTCTTTACCATTCTATATTGCCATGCCTTATAACTCCTCCCACTCTTACTGTTCCACTCACCTTCCTCTTTTCCTTAACCTCCATGCTCCAGGTAAACTTAATACCTTATGTTTGTGTATCCTCAGAGACAATTCTGGCTTCCTTGAAGAGATTCCTGAACTGGGCTGTAGTACAGTCTTTTGATGTAGGTGATCCAAGTTCAATCCCCAGCACCCACCCAAAGTAGCCTCTAAGCACCCCCAGTGTGGCACCACCCCCTATAAAATAATGCTTTTCTCTATTGACCTTGCATGTACAGCAGCAGGAGTCTAGGGGTTAAGCCTTATATGAGCTTTTCCCTCTTATTGCAATGCTATTGCGAACACTTAATCCACTTCTCATCAGTCTGCATAGCTCTTGCTCATCTTGGGTTTGTTTGTTTATTTTGTATTTTTTTTTTTCAGTTTTGGAGTCACACCTGGCAATGTCCACCTGCAATGACCATGGGATACTTTCAATTGGGCAATCTGAGATCACTCCCAGTGGTTCTTAGGGAACCATGCAGGCCCAGGGATTAAACCCAGAACTCTAACATGCAAGTTTTAGCTCGTTGAGCCATCTCCTTAGTTCTCACTTCCATTCAAAGGGCTAAATGTTACTCCTTTTTTGTTTTTGGGCCACACCCAGCAGTTGCCAGGGGTTACTCCTGCTCTGTGCTCAGGCAAGAGGGACCATATGGGATGCCAGGATTCGAACCACCTTTGGTCCTGGGTCCGCTGCTTGCAAGCCAAGCGCCCTACCGCTGTGCTATCTCTCCAATCCCATGTTACTCCTTCTGTGAAGCCTTCCTTCATGCCCTCTCTTAAAAGCAAAGAGCTTACCCGCATGAAGTGTTGTTTTAGAGGGGAAAGTTATAATACTAATAATTGTTATGTGCCAAAAACTAAACACTATATAAGAGGCATGCCTTGTTATACTGTGCTTTATTTTACTGGGCTTTATAGGCACTGCTGTTTTGGGGTTTTTTTCTTTGACACTGTTGTTTTATTAGCAAGACTCCACCAGCGAAAATATTACAACTCATTGAACGCTAACATGATTAGCATATTTTTAAACAATAAAACATTTTCAAATTAAGGTCAGGACATTTTCAGAAAAGTTATTGCACACTAAAAAAACTAATATGTCATGTAAGCATAACTTTTATATGCACTGGAAAACCAAAAATATTGCATGTCTTCACTTAATTGCAACATTTGTTTTGTTCTGTGCTACACAGCCCAACCCTCCAGTGTGAGCCTATGCTTGCAAAGTGTCTTATATGCCTGGTGTTGGCACTATGGAGACCACAGAAAGCAAGCAATGGGGCCTGGGTAAGTACAGCAGGGATCTTTGCATACTTCCAACCTGGGTTCAAGCTTCTACTCTCTGAACCCTATCAGGAGTGATCCCTGGGTAAAAATCCAGGGATCACTGAGAAGTAAGCCCTGAGAAAGAAGTAAGGCCTAAGAAAGAAAGGAAGGAAGGGAGGAAGGGAAGAGAAGAAGGGAGGGAGGGGAGATAGGGAAGGGAGCAGGAGAGATAGCATGGAGGTAGGGCATTTGCCTTGCATGCTGAAGAACAGGGTGGTTCGAATCCCAGCAGCCCATATGGTCCCCCGAGCCTGCCAGGAGCGATTTCTGAGCAGAGAGCCAGGAGTAACCCCTGAGCGCTGCCAGGTGTGACCCAAAAACAAAAAGAAAAGAAAAGAAAAGAGGGCCCGGAGAGATAGCACAGCGGCGTTTGCCTTGCAAGCAGCCGATCCAGGACCAAAAGGTGGTTGGTTCGAATCCCGGTGTCCCATATGGTCCCCCGTGCCTGCCAGGAACTATTTCTGAGCAGACAGCCAGGAGTAATCCCTGAGCACTGCCGGGTGTGGCCCAAAAACCAAAAAAAAAAAAAAAAAAAGAAAAGAAAAGAAAAGAAAAAGAGGGAGGGAGGGAGGGAAGGAAGGCAGGAAGGAAGGGAGGGAGGGGAAGGGAAAGAAGGGGCGGGGAAAGGAAGGGGAATGGAGGAAGAGAGGAAGGGAGGGAAGAAAAAGTAGAATGAGCACCTCAAAGAAAGGCTTGCCTTGGGCCCAGAGAGATAGCACAGCGGTGGTTGGTTCGAATCCCAGTGTCCCATATGGTCCCCCGTGCCTGCCAGGAGCTATTTCTGAGCAGACAGCCAGGAGTAACCCTGAGCACTGCCGTGTGTGACCCAAAAACCAAAAAAAAAAAAAAAAAAAAGGCTTGCCTTTTCCAAATCTCAACCAGGAGCTCTGACTAATTGCAGAGCCCAAGTCCCTAACCAGTTTGTCATGTCACTCTCTGATGCTGTGCCAGCTGTGCCTGTAATTATACACATATATAATTAAGGTAGAATTTACGCACAGTAAAATTGAGCTTTTTTAGTGTGCAGCTCTGCAACTTTTGATAAAGGGGCATGCATGTGTATAACCACCACTAAAATAATTCTGTCATCCACAAACTTTCCCCCAGTGATCCTTTGGGACCTCCTGTTAACGGTCCTCCTCCTGACCTTAATCCCACTTGCAACTCCTTTCAGGAGCTGAACAGAAACCTGATTTCCTCAGGGCTATTCCATTTTGTCCATACTGTCCTGCCTTGTAAAATTCTAGAACTGGGGCCGGAGAGATAGCATGGAGGTAAGGCTTTTGCCTTGCATGCAGAAGGATGGTGGTTGGAATCCCGGCATTCCATTTGGTCCCCAAACCTGCCAGGAGTGGTTTCTGAGCGTGGAGCCAAAAGGAACCCCTGAGCGCTGCCAGGTGTGACCCAAAAGCCAAGAAAAAATATATATATATAACTAAAATCAATAGCCTGTGCAACCTTCTGAAAATGATTTATTTCATTTAACACAATACAATGGAGGTTTTTAAGATGGAGCCATAGTACAGTAGGTAGGACATTTGCCTTGCACGTCAACCCATATTTGATGATCCCCTGGACCCCTATGGTCCTCCGAGTCTGTCAGAGTAATTCCTGAACATGGAACTAGGAGTAAAACCTGAGAACCACCAGGTGCGGTCCCCACAAAAAAGGGAAAAAAAGGGCCGGCACAGTGGTGCTAGAGGTAAGGTGTCTGCCTTGCCAGCGCTAGCCTAGGATGGACCGCGGTTCAATCCCCCGGCATCCCATATGGTCCCCCAAGCCAGGAGCGACTTCTGAGCACATAGCCAGGAGTAACCCCTGAGCATCACTGGCCCAAAAACCAAATACATAAATAAATAAATAATAAAAAATTTTGAGAGCTAGTTCCATTGCTTCATGCTTCAGGATTTTCTATTTTTAATTGCTGCATGGTATTTCATTGCATGTAGGCATTGTGTTTATTCATTCCTTAGAAGAGTATTAGAGCTATTACCAGTATGGAAGATGACCTTTGGGGGGGGGGTCATTGTTTTGCTTTTGGTTTTTGAGTCACACAGGAATGTTCAGGACTTATCTCCTGGCATTGCACTCAGTGATCACTGCGATGAAGCTGGTGGTTATAGAGATGATGAAAAATGAAGGAAATGCCTTGGCTTTTGGCCATGACACATTATTTAACTATATCCTCCACACTAGCATTGTCCTGGGCCAAGTAGTAACTTGAGGACTCCAAATAGAAACCCAATAAATCCTGGATTATTCTGGGAAAAGCACGTCTCCTTTTTAGTCATTGTCTCTGTAATGCCTTGTCGAATAGTGGTTGTAAATTTATAATAGCAGACAAATGTCTACTCTAGTCAGAGATAATAAAGTTCCACCTCTGGGTGGGGGGGCCACACCCAGCAGTACTCCAGGACTCCTCCCAGCTCAGGGCTCAGGAGTGGCTCCTGCAATGCTCAGGATCATGAGATCCAGAGATTGAAATCAGAACCTCAGTGAGGGAAGCACATGAGCCTCCTCTTTGAGCCATATCCTGCCCAGAGTTTCCTCTTTAAAAAAAATTAGTATTTTTGTAGAAACAAGATAAAGAGAGAGAGAGAGAGAGAGAGAGAGAGAGAGAGAGAGAGAGAGAGAGAGAGAGAGAGAAGGTTGTGGGGCCAGGAATGTGGTTTGGGAGCAAATCACTGCCTTGTATGTGTAAGGTTCAGTTTCCACAACACACACACACACACATTAAAAACACTCCCTCACACATATGGGTACTTTCTTTCTCTCTCTCTCACACACACACAATCACACTTAATACACATGCTCTCTCATCTCTCATGTACACATTCTCACACACACATTCTCACATTGATGATCACATAGACACACTATTTCACTCAATCTCATGCATACAAACACCACTCACTACACTCACATTCTCTGTCTCTCTGCCTCTGTCTCTCTGTCACTCTCTGTTTCTCTCTCTCTCTCTCTCTCTCTCTCTCTCTCTCTCTCTCTCTCTCTCTCTCACACACACACACACACACACACACATACACGCACACGCACGCATGTACGCACACACAACCCAAACAGGAAATGAGAAGAAAGTAGATTACTGCAGGTCCAGGGAGGAAGGAGTCAAGGATGTATTTTTATGATGAGGGCAGTGATGCCAACTAGCATGTTCTAGAACCTTCCTAGCAACTTTCCCAGGCATAGACTTGAACTGTTTTGTTTGTTTGTTTTTGGGTCACACCCGGCAGCACTCTGGCTCTTCGCTCAGAAATCGCTCCTGACAAGCTCAGGGGACCATATGGATGCTGGGATTCGAACCACCGTCCTTCTGCTTGCAAGGCAAATGCCCTACCTCCGTGCTATCTCTCGGGCCCAGAATTGAACTCTGTTTGTAAACATAAAATGGGGGAAAGAGTATAAAATATAGCATAGTGGGTAGAATGTTTGCCTTGCACACAGATAATAAGAGTTTGATCCCAAGCACTCCAAGCACTTGTGGTCTCTGAGCACCACAAGGAGTGACTCCAAAGCAGAGCCAGGATTAACCCCTGAGCACCAGCAGCTGTAATCCCCAAAAATAAAAATGGGGTAGGGCTGAAGCAATAGCACAGGGGTAGAGCATTTGCCTTGAAAGTGGCCAACCCAGGACAAACTCGGGTTCTATTCCCAGCATCCATATGGTCCACTGAGCCAGCCAGGAGCGATTTCTGAGTGCAGAGCCAGGAGTAACCACTGAGTGCTGTTGGCTTTGGCCCAAAAACCAAAATAAAATAAAATAAAATAAAGTGACCCTACAATTACCTTTCAAGCACCAGAAACAAGAGGATCAGGACAGAGAGGAGGATGAGTGTGAAATACTATGCACCAATGAAAAAAGGTATTACTATTCACTACAACCTGGGCAGAACTGGAGAGTTTCACATTGAGTGAAGTTTTCCAGAGCACAAGGGACAAAGGTAGGAGAAACTGCCTCATCACGCTGAGATATACTCAGAAATTGCTCCTGGCAGGCTCAGGGGACCATATGGGATGCCATGGATTGAACCCGAGTCCATCCCAGGTTAACTGCATGCAAGTTAACACACCTCACTGTGTGCCATTGCTCTGGCCCAAAAATAAAATTTTAAGTAAATACTAGCAATTGGGGATAGAGAGATAATATAGGGGTTAAAATATTTCCCTTGCAAGTGGCTGACCCTGGTTCTATCCCTTTAACCTCTGATGTACAATTACTCCCCAAACCCAACTAGAAGGGGTCCCTGGAGCAGATTCAGAATATGACCCAGCTCCTTCCTTCCCACCCCACCAAACTACAAAGTAGTTTATCATCAATTTGGGTCTTTGTTTTGTTTCTGGACAACACCTTGCTGTACTCCTGGTTGACTTCTGGCTCTGTGATCAGGGATCAGTGCTGGCTGACTCAGGGGACCATATGGGGTGTTGGGGATTGAACCTGAGCTGGCTACATGCAAGGCAAGCATCCTCTCCCACTGTGTTATCTTTCCAGTCCTGAAGTTCTCTCCAATTCTTCTTAGAAAACATCTCACACTGTTCATTTCACAGAAACATACCATTATATATTTTGTCAGCCTTCTTTAAAAAAACATTATATATAGTTTTTGTCTTTGGGGACTCAGAAGTGCTCAGGGCTTACTCCTGGTTCTACACTCAGGGATCACTCCTGGTGGGCTTAGAGGACCATACGAGATGCTGAAGATTGAACCTTGGTGGCTGCCTGCATGGCAAGCACCCCATCCACTGTACTATTGCTCTGGCCCCTCATCAGCTTCCTTGAAGGAACCATCCCAATGTGCTGGTATTTCTGCTCCTACAAAAATGAAATGGTTTAAATTCCCTGCATAAAACCCTGAATCCATTCCCCTGAGCATCACTGCAAGGGAAGCCTGCCAGCTGCTTGCATCTTTCCATTATCCTCTTCCATTATACTCTTCAAGGATTGGGAAGAACTAGAATGCCATGGAGCCCAGTGCACTTTAAAAAAGACAGAAAGCCATCACATGGCATCCTACTGCTGTGCCCCAGGGTCTGAATCTGAGATAAGTTCTGAAAAGTCTGACTTTGCCATCAGGATAGTGTCCCACACCAGGTGTCAGCCCTGTCAGCTGGCTTTCTGCTGCTGTTCTTTGTCTGGTCTCCAGCTTTCCTAGTGATCTAGTGAGTTAATCAATGCCTTTGCAATCAATTTGTATCCCATAGAAGTCATTATACAGTGATGAGGGTGCCTGCTTTGCATGTGGCAGACCCAGGTTCCATCCCTGTTCCCTGTGGCCCCAAGAGGAGTGATCCCCAAATAGAGGACAAGGGATAAAGCCTGAGCACTGCTAGTGTAGCCAAAAAAATGAAAGAAGAAGGAAGGAAGGAAAGGAGGGAGGAAAGAGAAAGAAAGAAAGAAAGAAAGAAAGAAAGAAAGAAAGAAAGAAAGAAAGAAAGAGAGAGAGAGAGAGAGAAAGAAAGAAAGAAAGAAAGAAAGAAAGAAAGAAAGAAAGAAAGAAAGAAAGAAAGAAAGAAAGAAAGAAAGAAAGAAAGAAAGAAAGAAAGAAAGAAAGAAAGAAAGAAAGAAAGAAAGAAAGGAAGGAAGGAAGAAAAAAGAGAGAGAGACTAGAGCAATAGCACAGTGGAGACAGTGCTTCTATCCCCAGCACTACATATGGTCCCCCAAGCACAATAGGACTGATTCCTGATTCCTGAATGTGGGGCCAGGAAGAACATTGACTCAAAGATTATGGGGCCGGGAAGGTGGCGCTAGAGGTAAGGTGTCTGCCTTGCAAGCGCTAGCGTAGGACGGACCGCGGTTCGATCTCCCGGCGTCCCATATGGTCCCCCCAAGCCAGGAGTGACTTCTGAGCTCATAGCCAGGAGTAACCCCTGAGCATCAAACGGGTGTGGCCCAAAAACCAAAAAAAAAAAAAAAAAAAAAAAATTAAAAAATCAAAAAAACCAAAAAAAAAAAAAAAAAAAAAAAATGGGGCCGGGCGGTGGCGCTGGAGGTAAGGTGCCTGCCTTACAAGCGCTAGCCAAGGAACGGACAGCGGTTCAATCCCCCGGCGTCCCATATGGTTCCCCCAAGCCAGGGGCGATTTCTGAGCACATAGCCAGGAGTAACCCCTGAGCGTCAAACGGGTGTGGCCCAAAAAAACCAAAAAAAAAAAAAAAAGATTAAAAAAAACGGGGGGCCAGAGAGATAGCACAGCGGCGGCAATTGCCTTGCAAGCAGCCGATCCAGGACCTAAGGTGGATGGTTCGAATCCCGGCGTTCCATATGGTCACCCGTGCCTGCCAGGAGCTATTTCTGAGTGGATAGCCAGGAATAACCCCTGAGCACAGCCGGGTGTGGCCCAAAAACCAAAATAAAAGAAAGAAAATAGGGGCCGGGAAGGTGGCACTAGAGATAAGGTGTCTGCCTTGTAAGCGCTACCAAGGAACGGACCGCGGTTCGATCCCCCGGCGTCCCATATGGTCCCCCCAAGCCAGGGGCGATTTCTGAGCACATAGCCAGGAGTAACCCCTGAGCGTCAAACGGGTGTGGCCCAAAAACAAACAACAACAACAACAAAAAAAAAAGAAAGAAAATAAAAAATAAAAAGAGGGGCCGGGCGGTGGCGCTAAAGGTAAGGTGCCTGCCTTGCCTGCGCTAGCCTCGGACGGACCGCGGTTCGATCCCCCGGCGTCCCATATGGTCCCCCAAGCCAGGAGCGACTTCTGAGCGCATAGCCAGGAGTAACCCCTGAGCGTCACCGGGTGTGGCCCAAAAACAAAAACAAAAACAAAAACAAACAAAAAAAAAATAAAAAGAACAGAACCTGTTCAGGCTGCCTCCCAATGTGTAACCTATAGACTGCACAGGATATCACAATGATTTCTGAAACAAGCTCCTCAAAGATATCTTGGCTTCCTTTTGTTGTCTTCTGAAGCACTTGCTTTGAAGGAAGCCAGAACCATGTTATAAGAATATTCAAGCAACTCCAAGTAGACATGGCTATGGAAAGTCTCCAGCCTTCACAAACCAGCCAGAAGCTGGTTCTTATGCACTAGCCAGGCTGTCGGGTGATGGCAGTATAATGGTAGCATAGTGGTTACCCTCACCTGATGCTACAACTGTAAATTCATTAGTAACTCTGAGCCAGAGCTATGCAAGTAACGGCTGGGATTTCTGGCCCTTGGACACCACCATGAGATAAGAGACGTTAATATTGTGTAAGTCATACAGGATTACAACATAAATAAATGACATATACAATTCTTACTGGCGCTCCCTTTTCCTTCACTTGATTGTTGAAGTCAGTAGGGCTGACATAGGCTGACTAGGGCTGGCATAGCTTATAGGGATAGGGTCTCATTATTGTTTTGGTGCTCATTGGGAAGCTCAATCATTTCTTGCAGTGCTCACACACATGGCTGCAGTGTTCACACAGTCGCAGTCCTCAGTAGTAGGCTGGGGATGTATCTCAGTGGAAGAGCGCTTGCTTTGCATGTGTAAAACCTGGTTTTCATGCCTGGCACGAAAAAATGTTCCAAGGGTCAGAGTGATAGCACAGTGGGTAGGGCACTTGCCTTGCATGTGGCCGACCTCGGTTGGAAACCCAGCATCCCATATGGTTCCCTGAGCCTGCCAGGAGTAACCCCTGAACACTACCAGGTGTGGCCCATAAACCAAAATAAAGAAAAAGAAAAGAAAAAAGATTACAATAGTACAACAAATAAAGCACCCTACTGCTTGTGCCACCGCTCCAGTAAAGGCATTTTTGGCCTCAATTTCTTCCCAGCTCCCAAGTCCTGCTTCCTGAACACAACTGATTGTGTCCCCAAAACATAAAAAGACAAAAAAAAAAAAAAAAAGGCAGTGATAATTATAATGAACACACATAACAGTAAATGTATGTTGGGAAATTGGGGAGGCAATTATGGCTCCCAAAAGGCAGGAGGAGGAACAAGGGCATGGTCCAGGGAGTGAGCATTTGCTTTGCTCTCTCATGGACCAAGGTTCAATCTCTGGCACCCTATAGGAAGCCCTGAACCCTGAGCACAAAGTCAGGACTAAGAGCTAAGCACCTATGGGTGTGGCCCAAAACCAAACATAAAAAGAAACCCAGAGGAGTCGAAGTAATAGTACAGTGGGCAGGGCACTTGCTGTCACATTCCTTCCTCAGGTTCAATCCCTGGCACACCATATGGCCCCCCCATATGATTACTCCAGGAGTGATCCTGAGTGCAGAATCAGTAGTAAGCCCTGAACACCACCAAGTGTAGCCCAAAGACTAAAAAAAAAAGGGGGGGGGTTGGTTTGGGAACCAAAGGAGAGAAGGAGAACAGACCCTTGAGACCCCCCACCCTCATCCTCTACCCTTGTGCTGGAACCCGAAATTGGCTGAATGGCTCCCAACATGTGTTGCTTGGGGCTCTGGGTCAGGCTGGTGGGCATGACCAAATTCTGCAGCCGGAATACGCAGGGCAAGGAGAGCAATTCCACAAGCCCAGAACTGTGTCTCATGCATGACAGTTGCAGGCATGTGGCAGGTGTCCCTGGGCCTCCGGACAGCAGAGAAGCACATTAGTGGGCATATTTGTCCCAGCCAAAACCCAGTATTTTAGGGACACCCTGGTGGGGTTAGACAGAGTAGGGTCTAGATCTGAGCTCGCCACCACTTTTATTTAAGGACACACCTTTTGGGGGAGGGGAGATTTGGTTTTTGGGCCAGATCCGGGAGTGCTTAAGGCTTACTCCTGGCTCTGTGCTGAGGGATCACTCCTGGTGCTTGGGGAGCATCTGGATGCCACGGATAGGGCCTGGGTCAGCCACATGCAAGGCAAGTGCCCTGTATTCTCTGTCCCTGGAACCTTCACTTTTACAAATTATAAAATAGGTCTAATGTGGCTACTGGCTTTGGTGTGACCCCAAAACCCCACATTCTAGCCTCCAGAACAGAAACAGAATTGGTGGCTGGGATGGTGGGCTTTTCTAGCTGCTCAAGAGTCTTGGGGAGTCAACTCAAGACATTTGGAGCCAAAGAGGTAGCATGGAGGTAGGGCGTTTGCCTTGTATGCAGAAGGACAGTGGTTCGAATCTTGATATCCCATATGGTCCCCAGAGTCTACCAGGAGTGATTTCTGAGCATAGAGCCAGGAGTAACCCCTGAGAGCTGCCGGGTGTGACCCAAAAACCAAACTAAACCAAACCAAAGCAAAAAAAATCGAGACATTCAGTGATGAGATATCTCTACCATTTATGTTCCTCAGCCAGAAGCCCTAGAATAGGATGTTTCAGAGATCCCAAGGGACTGGAGAGACAGTACAGCAAAGAGAGCACTTGCTTTGCTTGCAGCTGACCCAAGTTCAATTCTCAGTATCCCATATGTTGGCCCAAGTTTGCCAGAAATAACCCCCAAAGATTTCCAAGTCCATAGGAGGGATCTTCCTTGGCCCATTTTCTACTCCAACAAACTTGAGAATCAGGACTAGAGAGAGATGGGTGAGGGGAGAGAGGAATGGGGAGGAGAGGGGAGGGGAGGAGAGAGAGAGATAACAGAGGTTCTGATGTTTGTTTTGCACGTAGCTGACACTTTTTCAACCTACAGTATCAAATATGCCCACCCTGCCCCCATTACTATTAGGAAGGATGCCTGAGCACAGAGTCAGGAGAGGTCCTTGAACATTGCCAGGTGTGGCCCCAAACCAAAACAATGAAAAAAATCTGGACCCCAGCTGTGAACACAGAGTCAAGTGGAGATGTTTTGTCAGATCTTGGAGCATGTGGGACCACAAGACTGAAGAAATAAAGATAGAACCTGCATAATGCCTTGTGGATTTTTTTTTATTTTTTTTTCTTTTTCTTTGTGGGGAGGGGTTTGGGCCAACCCTGAAATGATCAGGTCTAAATTCTGGCTATGAACTCGGAAATTACTGCTGGCAGGGCTCGGGAATACAGGGGACTAAACCCAGGTTGCAAAACAAGTACCCTCCCCCACTGTACTATCACCCTAGCCCATGATGCCACATGGATTCCCAAAGAGAAAAACTCAAGTCAAATTATAATCGTAAAAACAAAGAAACAAAAAAATTATAATCGTGAGAAGGGGCATTTCACTTCATCTGGGAGTTTACAGAAGGTTCCCTGAAAATAAACACTGAGCTGTTTCCTAAACAATGAGGAGTTTGCCAGGACATGGGCGTTTGCCAGGAAAGAACCTTCTAGGAAGTTCCGGGTATTGCAATAACTGAGAACGTTCCCGTTGGGAGGAGTTAGGGAGGGTGATGGGAGGCTGGTAAACAGCTGATCTGAAAAGTGGAGTCCACCCCCCTTCCAGGGAGGAGGCTGGGATACTGTTCATTGGGAGGGCTCATGCCTTATATGTATGAGCCCTGAGTTTAGTCCCCAGCTCCCAAGGATCAAAGCATTTTGAAAACTGAAAAGGAAGACATTAAGAACAATTTGCATTTTATAACAATCATCATTCTAGATACAGGGTGGACAATCATGGCAACATGAGGGCAGAGAAGCCTGTAGGCACCCTTGAGAAAGAACCAGCAAAGGCCAGGGTTAGGCAGCTAGAATGGAGCAAGGGAGCTATAAAGGAATTACGTGGAGAGGACTTTGTGAGAAATTTCGGGGGCTCTGGTCCCATCTCAGTCCATGGCCCAAGACTGATCTTTTTTTGGTGAGGAGAGGGTCCACACTTGGTATTGCTAAGGGTTTACTCCTAGCTCTGAGCTCAGGAATCACTCTGGCAGGGCTCAAGGGACCATAAGTAATGCCTGGGATCAAACCCAGGTTGGCAGCATGCAAGACAAGCATCCAACCCACTTTACTATTATACTGGTCTGATTCTTTTTTATATATATATTTTTTTTTATTTAAACACCTTGATTACATACATGATTGTGTTTGGGTTTCAGTCATGTAAAGAACATCACCCATCACCAGTGCAACATTTCCATCACCAATGTCCCAACCTCCTCCCCAACCTGACTGGTCTGATTCTTTTTTGATTTCTTGTTTGTTTGTTTGGGTCACACCCAGCAGCTCGGGGGTTACACCTGGCTCTACACTCAGAAATCACTCCTGGCAGGCTCGGGAGACCATATGGGATGCCGGGATTCGAACCACCGTCCTTCTGCATGCAAGGCAAACGCCTTACCTCCATGCTACCTCACAGGCCCGGTTCCTTTTTCTTAAATCAAAAATTCCGTTGTGTTATATTTTCTTATGATTTTCCATCCAGACACATCAGCTCTTATATGTACCTAGAGAGGCAGTTCTAAAAGTACATTTACCACAAACCCCTCTTCCTCTTTCCCCATTTCCTGGAATAGGCCATCTGGGATCAGTATGTTTGTAACAAGCCAGAAAAGACACGTTCTCATTAAATAAAACCCTATTTGTAGTCTAGGTCCTGTCTTTTTAGTGGGTCTGGGAAAATCTGGGTAGTGTGTCTCCATCATCATGGCACCATACAAACAAGATTCCTGACCTAAATTTCCTGTGCCAACTACCGGTTTTTCCTTTCTTCTGCTCCTGACTTACTGTTCTTTCTCCTTCCTTCCAGAGTGTTTTTTTTTTTTTTTTGGTTTTTGGGCCACACCCGGCGGTGCTCAGGGGTTACTCCTGGCTCTCTGCTCAGAAATAGCTCCTAGCAGGCACGGGGGACCATATGGGACACCGGGATTCGAACCAACCACCTTTGGTCCTGGATCGGCTGCTTGCAAGGCAAACACCGCTGTGCTATCCTTCCAGAGTGTTTTTATAGAATTCCCACAATAATCTTCCCAGTGGCTTCATCTACTCAGCAGTAAGCATTGCCATTTCCTCCATGTCAAGTTAGTACATGACAACTCATCTTTTTTTTTGTTTTTTTGTTTTTTTGGCTTTTGGGCCACACCCGGTGATTCAGGGGTTACTCCTGGCTATATGATCATAAATTGCCCCTGGCTTGGGGGACCATATGGGACTCCAGGGGATCAAACTGAGGTCCGTTAATAGGCTAGCGCACACAAGGCAAACACGCCTTATGCCCTGCGCCACAGCTCTGGCCCCTCATCTTTCCTTTTTATTTTTTCAATTTATTTAAAAAAACTAAAATAAGATTATTTTTGATTTTTGGGTCTGGGTCACACTTGGTGGTGCTCAGGGGTTACTCCTGGCTCTGCACTCAGAAATTGCTCATGGCAGGCTTGGGGGACCATATGGGATGCTGGAGATCAACCCTGGGCCTTTCAAATGAGATGTGAGTAAGGCAAAAGCCCTTCTGCTGTGCTATCGCTCCAGCCCCTAAAAATAATTTCTTTAATTGAATCACCATGGAATATACAGCTATAGTTATTGATGATTTTCAATCATATAATGTTCAACCTCCATCCCTTCATCAGTGCACAATTTCTGCCACTAATATCCTCAGTTTACCTCTCGCCCTCTTCTCTGCCCTCCCCCACCCGTCTCTGTGGCACAATCTCTCTCTCCCTCTGTCTCTTCCCTCCCTATCCCCCCTCTTTTCTTTTAGACACTGTAGTTTGCTATATTGTTACTGAAGGGGCATCAATTCAGGTCTTTCTGTCCTTCATGATAGTTCATGGCTGAACTCACATCCTGTTGTGTAAATGTGCTGGTTTGCTTAGCCATTCACCTGTGGAAGAACATCTTGGTCCCTTCCCAGTTTGGGCAATAATTAATAAAGCTGCTTATAAATATGCAAGCACAGGTGTTCACATGGATGAACGTTCTCAACTCAAGGACATATCCCAGGAAGCCTGATTGCCAGATCAAACAGTAACTATCTTTTTACTACTTTTTGACTTTTCTTGTTTGCTTTTCCACCTGGGGCTCAAAGCCAGGGCATCATTCATGCAAGGCATGTGCTCCATTCTGAGCTCCAATCCCTTCTTCATCCCACGGTCCCTTCAAATACCTGTTTTTTTCTGATGTAGATGAGGGATGAGCACTGGGGTGACCCTATAGAAAAAAAATGGTGCCTGAGTTTAGGCAGTCTCCCAGGCAGCAAAGGGTGGTTTTTTTTTTTTTTTTGGGGGGGGTGGGGGCACATTAATCCACATCAGCATTTCCAAGGGACTAGGAAGCAGAAAGGAAGTTTCAGGATTTGCTGATCAAAGCCAAATGCAGCTCATTAAAGAAGAAAAGAGGAGTCCACTGTGACAACTCTAGGACTTAGAATGTTCTAGAATGAAAACTAACCCTTCTGTTTTCCAGTTCTGACTGTCCTCCAGGGACTTGTCAAACAGAGACCTGGGATGAACTTGGTACTTCAGAAAGAACTCCTGGTCCCCCAACCACCTTGTCTTAGCTGCCTGATTCAGAGAAGACACAGAAGTACACAGATGTGGTGGTGATGTTCACTCGCATCATTTATTTAAAGGAAAAATCAGCTGTAGGACAGAAATGCAAAGATTTTTCTTACGGTAAAGATCATGGTTCTAAACAAGAATAAATATGTTATAAATTCATTCCTTTTTTAATGTTAGGAAAATTTAAAAAATACAATCAACCCTGGCTTTTGTGAACAATTTGAAGCCCTCAGGAGATGCAGCGATGTTTGCAGGCACTCACCCCTGCTGCCAGAGGAATGGCTACCTGATACAGGTGGTAGTGACCCTTGGAGATTGGAGAGGTTCTGGATTGGTCACACATGTTGGGGGTCAGGTGTCATAAAAATTGCATAGAACCCAGAAGGACAGAAACCTAGGTTCTAGTTTGTCAAGATGGCTTGTAATTATGCTCTCATTCTTACAGTTAGGAACTATGTATGAAAGAGTAGAAAAACAAGGCTTAAGTGGAAGGTTAAGAATGGAAAAGAGGGGGGCCGGGCGGTGGCGCTGGAGGTAAGGTGCCTGCGCTAGCCTAGGACGGACCACGGTTCGATCCCCCGGCGTCCCATATGGTCCCCCAAGAAGCCAGGAGCAACTTCTGAGCGCATAGCCAGGAGTAACCCCTGAGCATCACAGGGTGTGGCCCAAAAACCAAAAAAAAAAAAAAGGAAAAGAGGGCCCGGAGAGATAGCACAGCGGTGTTTGCCTTGCAAGCAGCCGATCCAGGACCAAAGGTGGTTGGTTCGAATCCCAGTGTCCATATGGTCCCCCGTGCCTGCCAGGAGCTATTTCTGAGCAGAGAGCCAGGAGTAATCCCTGAGCACCGCCGGGTGTGGCCCAAAAACCAAAAAAAAAAAAAAAAATAGAATGGAAAAGAGGGGCTGGAGAGATAGTATGGAGATAGAGCATTTGCCTTGCGTGCAGGTGGTCGGTGGTTCGAATCCCAGCATCCCTTATGGTCCCCCGAGCCTGCCAGAAACATTTTCTGAGTGTAGAGCCAGGAATAACCCCTGAGTGCTGCCGGGTGTGACCCAAAAACCAAAATCCAAAAAAGAAAACAAAAGAACGGAGAAGAGAGGGCTGGAGTGATAGCATAGTGGTAGGGTGTTTGCCTTACATACTGCCAACCCAGATGGACCAGGGTTCGATCCTTGGCATCCCATATGGTCCCCCGAGCTTGCCAGGAGCATTTTCTGAGTGCAGATCCAGGAGTAACTCCCGAGCATCACCAGGTGTGGCGGGGGGGGGGGGGGAGAATGGATGTGAGAGAAAAGGTGGAGATAAGGGAGACAACAGCAGCTATCTTCTTCCTTGGGCGGGAGGGATGTTTACTGGGTAGATTGCCATGTCATATGCTGTAGAGGAGATGGCAGTGGGTTAGCCTGGTTTCCTGAAAACCTTATCCTCATCCAAGACTGGAGAAGATGCAAAAGGTCTAGTCAGATTCAGAGGAGAATGGGAAACTGAGGGAGGGGGTGGGCATGGAGAGAGGGACAAAGAGAAGGAAGAGTCCTGCTTGAAATGGACACCATTTCACCTAATCAAATCCTGCCAGTCAAGGCTGATATCTGAGGGACACACAGGGTATAGGGACAAAGCAAAGCACTTTGTGGATACAGAGGGTACTGAGCCTGGGCAGGACGGGCTGTCCTAGAGCCTCAGTCAGATCTTTCAGGGCAACCTCCAGATACTGAGGGTCAGGGCTGGCGGGAGTGCTGGCCTGGTGAGGACACCCACAGATTTCTCAGGGGCATCTGTGAGGCACAGCAGTGGGCAGAGGCCAAAGCCACCCAACTATGTGCTGAACGTGGCCTTGAGCTCCTGAAAGGCGGCCTGGCGCAGCCGCCTCTTCTCCTCCTCCTGCTTCCTCTCATCTTGCTCAGCTTTTAACTCCTCTTCAAACCTGCTGGCCATGGCCAAAGCTTGGGCCTGTGGAGAAAAGTTTTGAAAGAAAATGCATCAGAGCCATGTCTGGGAGCCATAGCCACTGCGTTATCTGCCCATGTGCTAGACTCATCTAACTCTCCAAAGAGAGGCAAACCAAGCCCCCAAAAACATGGGTATACAAGTCTTACAGCAGATGGCTCTAGAATGCCTTGCAAGGGGTGCAAAGCAAATCCCCCACCCTCTGAAGCAGTAGATGCATACACCCCACATCTGCCACCATGCTAATGATCCAACTGTACTGCTTTTCCACTAATCTCTGCAGAGACATCTAAACACCAAGAATTCCAGGTAGGCCAATTTGGGAACTGAGATCTCCGGGGACTTTTTGGAATAAGGTGGGAAATCTCCCTCCACCAGTGTCTCTGTACTTCTGGAAGTCCTGGCAGCTAAAACCATGATCCATAGCCACTGCATGTCTGCCCATTGACCCAGTTTCACAGATCCTTGAAATACTAGACCACTCAGTTGCATAATCCATATTTTTCTTTTTTTTTCCTACAATGTTTTTTGTTTGTTTTTGGGCCATACCCAGTGATGCTCAGGGATTACTCCTGGCTATGAGCTCAGAAGTCATTCCTGGCTTAGGGGACCATATGGGACACCGGGGATCAAACCACGGTCCGTATTAGGTCAGCTGCATGCAAGGCAAACGCGCTATCGCTGCACTATCGTTCCAGCCCATGATCCATATTTTTCAACATCAAATTAGATGTGAAATTATCATATAATCCACCTAAGTGTTTATAAAAAAAAGTGCTAAATAAACAAACAAACTAGGGGCTGGAGAGATAGCATGGAGGTAGGGCATTTGCCTTGCATGCAGAAGGACAGTGGTTCGAATCCTGGCATCCCATATGGTTCCCCCGAGCCTGCCAGGAGTGATTTCTGAGCATAGAGCCAGGAGTAACCCCTGAGCATCGCCGGTTTGATGCATGGCCCCCCCCCAAAAAAAAAAACTAAAAAAAAGGGCAATAACAAAGAGTGCTCAACTAGCAACAAACAGCTTAGCAAACATTCCAACAATGACATAATACCCCGTTGTAAGATATGACAGATTTCACAACTTTTCTTTTTTTTTTTTTTTTTTTTTTTTTGGTTTTTGGGCCACACCCTGTGAGGCTCAGGGGTTACTCCTGGCTATGCGCTCAGAAGTTGCTCCTGGCTTCTTGGGGGACCATATGGGACGCCGGGGGATCGAACCGCGGTCCGTCCTAGGTTAGCGCAGGCAAGGCAGACACCTTACCTCCAGCGCCACCGCCCGGCCCCACAACTTTTCTTTTAATAACTTTTTTAAAAAGATAATTCCGTTACTATTGAGTTGTAACAATGTTAAGTAGATTATTTGTATCTGTCAAGGGCAAGTCTTGGTGAGAAGCTGTTGACAATGATGGAGAGAATGTTACACCAGTAGTGGGACTGGTGTTGGACTACTTTTCTTAATTACTTAATTTCAACACTGTGGTTACAGAGTTGTTTGTAGTACAGTTTATTTTTCTCACAATTATAAATTTTTTCATAATTGAGTTTCAGTCATACAATGTCTAACACCCTTCACCAGTGCACATTTCTTGTCACCAATGTCCCCAGTTTGGTTGGTATATGAAATAACAGAAATAACTATTATAAGCAACTCTATAAATTGTGATTTTGGGAAGTCACACCTGGCAGCGCACAGGGGTTACTCCTGGCTCTGCACTCAGAAATCACTCCTGGCTGGCTCAGGGAGTCATATGGGATGTCGGGATCCAACCTGTATTGGCTGTGTGCAAGGCAAACAAATGCCCTACCCCACTGTGCTATCATTCTGGCACCATCACGGTGTTTAAATAAATAAAATTATTTTTAAAAAATAGATCAATAGGCCAGGAAAGCCATCTATGAAACATCCAAAGTTGTCTATAACATCACCTGGAAGCAATCCTCTACCAGGGAAGACCCTACTGCTGCTCTGACATCGATCTACTCAAAAGAGTCTTCCCTTAACACTGAGAACACTTAACTACAACGACCTGCTTACTGAACAGGGCTTTCTGCATTGCCCTTTAACTGTGAGTTGAAATTAAAGGACGCTCCGCACCATCTTGACTTCAATGTAGGATATGCAGATTCCAGGATCTTTAATACTGAAACCTGATGCCAACAACAGAGACTATGTGAAAAATAAAACTGTATTGGCACTACAGACAATGACCTGGATTGGACAAACTAGTTTGCCTGGAGCCTAGAGTTGGTCTTATGCCAGGAAACTTCAGGGGTAGGGTCTCCTTATATTTAGGACAGGGCTTTTCCTTTCCATGTTCCCCATATTTTGGTGGGCCTATGCAAACGGTAATTGTCATTCTTTTTTTTTTTTTTTTTTTTTTTTGGTTTTTGGGCCACACCCAGTAACGCTCAGGGGTTACTCCTGGCTATGTGCTCAGAAGTTGCTCCTGGCTTGGGGGACCATATGGGACACCGGGGGATCGAACCGCGGTCCGTCCAAGGCTAGCGCAGGCACCTTACCTTTAGCGCCACCGCCCGGCCCCGATAATTGTCATTCTAACACCATTTTTACTGTGCTCCTTTGACTCTAAACCTTAAAAAACAAATAAAGAAAAAAAACACACTTAAACTTTTGAGGTTGGGCACGGAGAGATAGCACAGCGGCATTTGCCTTGCAAGCAGCTGATCCAGGACCAAAGGTGGTTGGTTCGAATCCTGGTGTCCCATATGGTCCCCCGTGCCTGCCAGGAGCTATTTCTGAGCAGACATCCAGGAGTAACCCCCTGAGCACCGCCGGGAGTGGCCCAAAAACCAAAAAAAAAAAAAAAAAAAACAACAACAAAACTTTTGAGGTTAACTTAAACTATATGCATGTACATGAAAATGTAAAAAAATACTATGCCTTCAAGTTTAAGGAGTTACATAAATTTTATGGCTTTAGATTGCTTTGTGTACCGCTAAGAAATGTTATAATGTACTACAATCTGGGGTCTTGAGGGACAAAGTAATTGTACATGGGTTCTGTTTTATTTTCCTTAATGTTCTTTGACTGTAAGTTGAAAATTAAGGTGTCAGCACCTTAGATCAATAGGAAGTGGGTGAGGAGAAGCCTGGGGCAGTGCAGCAAGCAGAACTGGGCCATATGTAGCTACTTGGAAGATAAACTTATCCCGAGGGGGGATATCCAAGTTCCCCTGCCCCCAACAAAGAGTTTTTCCCTTGGGCCTTTCCAAGGAAGAGTTTCTCTGACAGACACCAACTTCATTAGCTTCCCTGTTCCACATGCTCCCATATGCAGGGTTCTGTCTGAATCTACTTCCAAAAGTTGTCATGAAAGCAGAATTGACTCTTAAAAAAAATTATATTGAGGCCAGGGAGATACTTAAGGGGTTTAAAGTACAGATTTTGCATGCAGGTTCCTTCTTTGGTACCAAGGGGTCGCCCAAAGCACTGTGAGATGTGGTTCGAAAACCAAAATACTAGAACAAAAATATTAAAAAAAAAAAAAAAAAAAAAGGACCAGAGGGGCCAGAGAAATAGCATGGAGGGAGGGCATTTGTCTTGCATACAAGATGGTGGTTTGAATCCCGGCATCCCATATGGTCCCCTGAGCCTGCCAGGAGCGATTTCTGAGCGCAGAACCAGGAGTAACCCCTGAGAGCTGCTGGGTGTCACCCAAAAACCAAAAAAAAAAAAAAAAAGGACCAGAGGAAAAAGTACAGGGATTAAGGTGCTTATCTTGCATGCAGGCAACTCTAGTCAATCCCTGGAAACATGTATGGTTCCCCAAGTACTTCCAGGAGTGATCCTTGAGTGAGCACTGCCAAGTATGCCTTCCCCCAACAACAACAAAACCCAGATAGAACCATATTAATAAATCCATCTTAAAAACATCTATTCTAGAACTGCACGGTTTTCTTTGTTTGTTTTTCTCTTGTATCTCAATGATTTAGGTGTTTGTGTGCTCTGATTTCATGAACTTTCTAAACATTCTCAGTAGTTTATTATAGAGAAATCATGTTCTAAGTTCCACCTCTTCCTCCTGGAATGCTCACTCACTTCCCCTAACCTCACCAGTGCTTATCATTCACCTTCTTCCTGTTTGTGAAACTCACAGGAAATAAAACTGGCACTTTTTCTTACTTCCTCTTTGTGAATGTCTCATGTGTACCATTTGTATTTTCTGGCTGGTGTGTGTGTGTGTGTGTGTGTGTGTGTGTGTGTGTGTGTGTGTGTGTGTGAATGTGTAAGTCTTCACAGAACTTAATCCCTAGTATCTTCTCCACTTCCTTTCTCCCAGTCATTTGCTTGTTGTATTTTCTGGCTGGTGTGTGTGTGTGTGTGTGTGTGTGTGTGTGTGTGTGTGTGTGTGTGAATGTGTAAGTCTTCACAGAACTTAATCCCTAGTATCTTCTCCACTTCCTTTCTCCCAGTCATTTGCTTGTCTTTCAATTTTCAGAGTCACTAGGGACTAAAGCAATAGTACAGCAGGGAGGGCGCTTGCCTTGCATGTAGTTGACCCTAGTTCCATAATGACATTCCATATTGTTTCCTCAGTTCACCAGGAGTGAGCCCAGTTTGTTTTATTTTGTTTTGTTTTTGGGCCACACCCGGTGATGCTCAGGGGCTACTCCTGGCTCTGTGCCCAGGAAACACTCCTGGCTTGGGAAAACCATCTGGGATGCCGAGGATTGAACCCAGGTCTGTCCTATGTCAGCCACGTGCAAGGCAAACGCCCTACTGCTGTACTATCACTCCAGCCCCACACAAATATATTTTGATGTATCCAAAATTTGTTTTTCTTTGGCTTTTAGTTTTTGTTTATGTTGTTGTTTTATTGTTTTGTTTTGTTTCTGGACCACACCCAGCAGCACTCAGGGGTAACTCCTGGCTCTGCACTCAGAAGTTGTACCAGGCAGGACCATATGAGATCCTGGGTCACGTGCAAGGCAAGTGCCCTACCGCTGTGCTATCGCTTTAACCCCTGTTTATTTTGGATTTAAGAAGGCACGATTTAAAAAAAAATTTAAAAAATAAAAAAAGAAGGCACAATTTAAGAGGAAATGTGAGGTGCAAACACTGTACCCAGTTCTTTGCACCATTTACCTCCAAGGTTCTAAATTCATTTTCTATTTTCATCTGGTATGTCTATTAAGTTATTTTCACAAATAGCTCCTTAAGTCATTTGCCATTTATTTTAGTGAGGGAGTCTGTTAGAGGGACTTAACCTCTTTTTTGTTGTTGTTGATGTTTTTGTTTTTGTTTTTGGGCTATCCCCAGAGGTGCTCAGGGGTTATTCCTAGCTCTGTGCTCAGAAATAACTCCTGGCAGGCTTGGAAGACCATATGGAATGCCGGGGATCACACCCTGCCCACTATGCTATTGCTCCAGCCCCCTATCCTGGCAGTCTTAACAAATGTTACCACTGCATTTCATTTAATATTTTAGGATTCTTCAGGCTATATTTATCACATGGATATAATTTTTTCTGATGTCATTTTATAATTCTATTACCAGAATAGCTTCAAAGAATGAATGTGATAGTTACCTCAATTTTTACATTATTTTAATACCATTAAAAAATGAATCCCTAAATATTCTCCAGCACTTGCCCTTGGGATTGAGTCCAGAACAGAATGTGATCTCCATTATAAATATCTCTGTAGGTAAATTTGTTTTCTCTTTTGCCTTGAATTATAGATAGGTATTTATTTTGATGGATGTTTCTAAACTGTCTTCTTTTTCATTCCATCATCTTTCTCACTGTCTCTATCTCTCATCTCCAGTTGAGTTTCCATAGTCTGTTCCCATTCACTCAAACAAGAGGGGCCAGAGAGATAGTATAGTGAATAGTGTGTTTTGCCTTGTTCGAATCTTGGTTCCCCAAGCCCTTTAGGAGTGATCCCTGAGCATCTCCATGTGTGGCCTAAAAACAAAAACTGAGAAACCAGCCCTGAACTCCCGGAGCCTGCTGCTGTCTGCCTCATACAAACCCCAGTCCATGAAACCTCCAATCTACTTCACAAAATTGATCTGGGAGCATCAAATTCAACCTCCTTTTGGTGGGGAGGAGTACACTTGGAAGTGCTCAAGGATCACTCTTGGCAGTGCTCAGGGGACCCTCTGGGGTGCTGGGAACCAAACTAGGGTCGAAAAGAAAAAAGAGGGGCCAGAGCGGTGGTGCAAAGAGTAAGGCATCTGCCTTGCCTGCGCTAGACTAGGATGGACTGTGGTTCGATCCCCGGTGTCCCATAAGGTTCCCCTCAAGCCAGGAGCAATTCCTGAGCACATAGCCAGGAGTAACCTCTGAGCAACACCGGGTGTGCCCCCCTCAAATAAAAGAACAAAACAAATATTAACAAAATAAGGGCCCAAGAGATAGCACAGCAGGTAGGGTATTGTCTTGCATGTGGCCAACCCAGGTTCGATTCCCAGCATCCCATATGGACTATTTCTGAGCACAGAGCCTGGAATAAACCCTGAGGCTGCCAGGTAAGGCGCCCAAAACCAACAAACAAAAAGAAACTAGGGTCATCCATAAGTCAAGTGTGAGTCTTTCCCCAGTGCTATCTCCCCCTACTCCAAATCCAATTGCCTCTAAAACCACTGCTCTCCTCCCACAGAGCACTTCCTTTGGCACTTCTGGTTTCTAGTTCTTGTCTTTCTATGAATGCTTCCTGCCTTGTGCACCATCACTTTATTCTCTGTCTGTATCTGTGTTTTCTTCCTATGAGACCCCAAGCAGGAGGTGAATCTGTTAAGCCCTGGAGTCCCGGGCAAAGAGCCCATGAGAGGAATATCTGGATGACCCTTCAGAACTGCTGAGTTGGACCAGTGTTCAAGCTATGTAGAAGGACTATGTTGTGTCATACTCAGTATGTAGTGCACCCACTAGTTCTGAGGCCACACTGACAACTAAGCACAGGGATTCAGGAAGAAAGACAGTGCCCACATGCCCTCCCAAAAGGCAGTGAGCCAAGCTCTATGAAGCCAATTGGAGCTCCTTCAAAGGAAGAGGTGCATCTTTCCCCAAGCCTAGAAAAAAAAAATCCAGCTTATTTATCTTATTGTTTTGTTACATAACAAGCAGTGAACAGGGGCTGTTCCTGGCTTTCTATGCTCAAGAGGGACCCCTACTACTGCTCAGGGAATCCTGTGGTGTGCCAGGATCCATTCAAAGACAGCTGCATGCCAAGCAAATGCCTTAATTATTTTTGGAGGGGGGGGGAGTCACACCCAGCAGTGCTCAGGAATTCCTCCTGGCTCTACCCTCAGAAATCGCTCCTGGCAGGCTTGGGGGACCATATGGGATGCCGGGATTCAAGCCACCGACCTTCTGCATGCAAGGCAAACGTCTTACCTCCATGCTATCTCTTCGGCCCAATGCCTTAATTCTTATACTGTCTCTCTGGCCATTAAGACTCAATTTAGGGCCCCGAGAGACAGCACAGCAGCGTTTGCCTTGCAAGCAGCCAATCCAGACCAAAGGTGATTGGTTTGAATCCCGGTGTCCCATATGGTCCCCCGTGCCTGCCAGGAGCTATTTCTGAGCAGACACCCAGGAGTAATCCCTGAGCACCACCGGGTGTGGCCCCCCCCCCCAAAAAAAAAGACTCAATTTAAACTTTTCTGCCATAAACCAGTCCAATTCTAGGGTGTTGGGGTTAAAGCCTGGTTTTATTTTAACTTGGTTTGGTTTGGAGGCCACACCTGGCTGTACTCACTTGTTACTCCTTGCTCTGTACTCAGTTTCTCCTGACAGCACTGGTGATTGAACTGGAGATCATGCAAGGCAAGGACTTTACCCCTGTATTGTCTCAAGGCCTGTCCTGCTGAGTTTTGTTCTGGGCCACACCCAGTGGTCTCAGTGTAAAATGAAGAGTCCTTCCCCCAATTTCCTTTTTTCCTAATCTCTTCCTTTGAGATGTAAAAACCCACCTGGATTACAGGGGCCCCACTAGGGTGGGGTTCTGGATAATAAAAGGTCTGACTATAGGCTTGGAAGAAAGAATGGACATGGCATTGGCAGCACAGGGCAGTGAGAGCACATGGCAGAGAAAGGCCATGTGGAATAAAGCAGGCTGATTATAATGAATATCTTTTCTTTCTTTTTTTTTTGGAGGGGGGGTTTGGGCCACACCCAGAGACGCTCAGGGGTTACTCCTGGCTATGTGCTCAGAAATCACTCCTGGCTCGGGGGACCATATAGGATGCTGGGGGATTAAACCTTAGTCCGTCCTAGGTTGGCGCATGCAAGGCAAACATCCTACTGTTTGCGCTACTACTTGCACTACTGCTTCGGCTGTTGTATATTTTTTCTGACTGTGTGAATATCTTTTCTGACTGTTTGGTGTATTATTTCTCCACACTACCCTGCTTTATCAGACTCATCCATCTGAGAAGTTAGAAACACGGTGCCTGGGATGTCTCACCCAACACGTGGATGTTTTTATTTTTATTCTACACTCAAGGCTTACTCCTGGCTCTGCACTCAGGTATCATTCCTAGAAAGGCTTGGGAAATCATCTGGGGTACTGGGGATTGAGCCCAGATTGATCGCATATAAGGCAAGCTCTCTTACCTGTAATACTATTGCTCCAGCCCCTACTGTCCTGACTTTTTTTGTTTGTTTTTGTTTTTGGGTCACACCCAGCATCGCTCAGGGGTTCCTCCTGGCTATACGCTCAGAAATTGCTCCTGGCAGGCTCGGGGGACCATATGGGATGCCGGGCTTCAAACCACTGTCCTTCTGAATGCAGGGCAAACACCTTACCTCCATGCTATCTCTCCAGCCCCTACTGTCCTGATTTTTTTTTTTTTTTTTTTTTTTTTTTTTTTGTTTTTGGGCCACACCCGGCGGTGCTCAGGGATCACTCCTGGCTGTCTGCTCAGAAATAGCTCCTGGCAGGCACAGGGGACTATATGGGACAATGGGATTTGAACCAACCACCACCTTTGGTCCTGGATCGACTGCTTGCGAGGCAAACGCCGCTGTGCTATCTCTCCGGGCCCTACTGTCCTGATTTTTAAACATCTCATTCCCCTCTCCTTGCCCTCCAAGCCTTGGGCATTTGAGTTCCTAATTCCCTGAAGCAGGCACCATCATAGAAAGAGACCAAACATTCTGGATTCTACTCTTCCCCTCCTGTCCCACCACCACTGTCTGCATTAGACCACAATTCTCCAGACAGCCCAGCCCAAGCAAGTCTGTCCTCATAGCATCCCAGCATTACCCCAAGAACCGAGAGGCCTCCAGTCTGCTGCTCCCAGCCTGGTTCCAGGCACAAAGACACCAGTACTGAACCCTGGAGGAATCCTAGGGAGATCTGGGTGGGGCCTGGGAGGTTGGTCTGCAGATCTATGTGGCCAGCAGCCTAGCCTTCTGGGAGCTTGGGGTTCCCCCATCCAATAGTCTTCTCCCCACCCATGCCTCCAAGGCTCTGTCCTTTGCTGTTCCCATGAGAGGAACCAGTCTACCTACCTGGACCTGATTACAAGGAGAACCCCATTCATCTCTCAACATCTGTCAGATGATGTCAGTTCCTTTATGGCCAGCTCCCAAATCCCAGCGGGGAGGACACTGTAATTACCCAGATAAAACCCCCACTCTGTCTTTGAGTCTGGGTGAGGAGGCAGACCTATAAACATTACAAGGCCCAATTTTATTCTTCTTTTCATCTCTTCTCTTGCTTATAGAAATCTCTCTCTCTCTCTCTCTCTCTCTCTCTCTCTCTCTCTCTCTCTCTCTCTCACACACACACACACACACACACACACACACACACACACCATCAAACCTCACAAAACTCTAGAAAAATAAGTCCCTTAAACCAAAACAAACTATCACTCACACATTCATATATAATCATTTGGGAGCTTTTTTAGTTCTTGTTTTTCAATTTATTTATTTATTTATTTATTTATTTATTTATTTATTTATTTATTTATTTATTTTTGGGCTTTTGGGCCACACCCGGCGTTGCTCAGGGGTGACTCCGGCTGTCTGCTCAGAAATAGCTCCTGGCAGGCACGGGGGACCATATGGGACACCAGGATTCGAACCAACCACCTTTGGTCCTAGATCGGCTGCTTGCAAGGCAAACGCTGCTGTGCTAACTCTCTGGGACCTGAATTTATTTTTTTTTTTTTGACGGAAGGGCCACATCCAGTGGTGCTCAAGGGGGTCTACTATTTTTTTTTTTTTTTTTTTTTTTGGTTTTTGGGTCACACCCGGCAGTGCTCAGGGGATACTCCTGGTTTCATGCTCAGAAATTGCTCCTGGCAGGCACGGGGGACCATATGGGATGCTGGGATCCGAACCGATGACCTCCTGCATGAAAGGCAAAATGCCTTACCTCCATGCTATCTCTCCGGGGGGGGGGTGTCTATTCTTGGCTCTGCACTCAGGGGTCACTCCTGGCAGTGCTCAGGAGACCATATGAGATGCCAGGGATAGAATCCAGACTGAGAGTATGCAAAGCAAATGTGCTTCCCTGATGTGCTATTGCTCTGGCTCAGTGTATGAATGTGAATGTGTGTGTGTGTGTGTTTAATGGCCCCTTTAGCTGCTATTGTCAATGCCTAGAAGCTGCCTACACACACACACACACACCTTAAACCCCTGTGTGGTACCCAAAAACATGGTTACTAAAACTCACATACTAGTCATGGCTTCCAAACATTTTTAGCTCTCGGGTTCTCTGCAGGCCTCACATTTGCATTGTAATATTTGCATATATGTGGCTGCTGTGAAACAGAACTCGTACTCTCATGTACACTTCATCATCACACTGGGCATCCCAAACAGCAGAGTTGAGCTTCACCTGTGGGCAGCACTAGAGCTCAAACCTGCAGCTTCACCATTTGCAAGGCCACCTCAGAGCTAGCCCTCAGACTCCAGGAGATATATTTCTTTAGTCTGTTTATTAGTTTGGAAGATCACACCAGGCTCTGCACTCAGGAATTACTCCTAGTGATGCTCAGATGACCATATGGAACGCCAGGGATTGAACCCTGGTTGGCCATGTGAAGGCAAGTGCCCCACCCACTGTACTCTCGCTCCAGCCAAACAGATCACATTTCTTGTCCAACAGAGTGAGGTTTCCGACACATGTGAATTTTGCCTAATTCACATGGGAACATCTGTGCAGCCATTTACTCATGTGTGGTCATAATGGCCACAGGAACAGCAGGTGTGTGGGTAACCAAAGTTGTGTCCCTGAGCACCACAATGCACCACGGTACAATTGCTGGGCTTTCTCCAGGACCAGCAAGGCTGTAGAAACTCTTGTGCATCTGTGAGCATGACTCCAAGGATAAAATACTGGAAGAAGGGGAACAAAATGGCAAATGCACAGACGCTACCTACAGGAGACCCAGGTTCCAACCCTGGCACTGCACATCCCCCCCAAGAGCACTGCCTGGAGCCACTCAAATACAAGCGTGGAGCCAGGAGAGAGGCCTTGAGCAATGCTAAGTGAGACCCAAAAGCCAAACAATATATTATTAAGATTACTCGTATTCACGGTGTCCAAGAGCAGACAGATAAATCTGAATACCTCCTATATGTGTAATAACAGCTGTGGAAGGGGACAGGTTTATTTTCCTATCAGACTGGGGAGCAACTTAGATGCTTTGTTCATTGGGTTTCAAAGCTTTCAAGGAAGAGGCAGTTGGTTGGGGTCTGCTAAAGACCAGACCAGCTCGGAGTGTGGATGGCGTTACCTGAAGCTCAGCCACACCATCCAAGACCTGGAACATGCATCAGGCTCAGGCTCATCCAGGACCTCAGATTCTACTGTACAGAGACAGTGATCAGAGCCCTGCTGTCTCGGGTCTAACCCCATGTCCTGTCCAAGAACACTGGAGATTTGCAAATACCAATGGGCGACATAAACTGAGAAGGTCTAGACCTCTCAATCCATCTGCCTCTCTGTTCTCTGGCTTTTTGTTTTTGTTTTGTTTTGTTTTGTTTTTGGGCCACACCCGTTTGACGCTCAGGGGTTACTCCTATGTGCTCAGAAATCACCCCTGGCTTGGGGGGACCATATGGGACGCCGGGGGATCGAACTGCGGTCCATTCCTTGGCTAGCGCTTGCAAGGCACACACCTTACCTCTAGCGCCACCTTCCCGGCCCCTGTTCTCTGGCTTTTAACACACACACACACACACACACACACACACACACACACACACAAACACACACACACAATTAGTGCTGGAGATCTGAACCCTTGGAAGGGAGCACTCCAACAGTGTTAGGGGGGTCCTGTATTCGGGCTCCAGTATGCAAAGCACATGCTCCAGACTTGGGGGCCATCTCCCCCTCTCTGTGAAGAGGGAGCCATACATGTCACCAGCCATGCATGCACTCTAGGGAGGCCCCATTTGCCAAGAGACTACCATTTTTATCCAGAGATTCACTTGTCCCTGACACTGCAGAAGATGGTCCCCACATTCTGGCATGAATCTATCACAAACCACAGCTCACCCAGTGGCAGAGAGTGGATGGACTCTGTCTCAGGCCAGCATCACCAAGATGCTGGGCCCCTAGAAGCCTGCCAGTATCAATCCTCCCCAACAGGAGGGAACCCCTTGATCAGTGCCCACAGGGAGTCAGGGCCACAAATACCTAAATACATAACGTGATAGCCTAGAGGCAGAGCACAGCTTTGTATTCAAGAGACTGAGAAACTCAGGCTCAGTCCTATATCATAGGGTCTCATTAAAGCCCTGCCCCATTTCACCACAATCATTTCACCACTTTGGGAGTAACCCGGAGTACACCATAGTGGGGCACAAAAACAAACAAACAAACAAAAAAGTAGGGGCCGGAGAGACAGCATGGAGGTTGGGTGTTTGCCTTGCTTGCAGAAGGATGGTGGTTCAAATCCCAGTATCCATATGGTCCCCCAAGCCTGCCAGGAGCGATTTCTGAGCATAGAGCCAGGAGTAACCCCCAAGCGCTGCTAGGTGTGATCCAATAACCAATATAAATAAATAAATAAATAAATAACAACAAAAATGTAAAATATACTGCCCCCATCTCCTCGAGATAGATTTCATATTTTAATGTTGGCATGTATATGGTAAACTTCTCCCCTCTCTCTCCTCTACTTTGGAGAAGCCTGTCCTCTCTCTTTTTGGGGGGTAGGATGGGCACACCTAGCAATGCTTTGGGGTTACTCCTGGCTCTTCATTAAAGAATTACTCCTGGCAGAGTTCAGGCAACCACCTTCCCCACTATACTCTCTCCAGCCTCAACCTGCATTCATTCTTTTGTTTTAAACAATACCTTAAATTAATTTTAATTAAACCACTGTGAAATACAGAATTAAAAAGTTGTTGATAGTTGAGTTCCAATCATACAATGTCCTAACACCTATCCCTTCACCAGAGTTCATTTCCTACCACCAATGTCCCATCTCTACCCAAACAATTTCCTTCTCTTTTTTCTCCCTTGTCCCTTTAAAGCACCATGGTTTGCAATACTGTTATTGAAGGGGTATCATGCATATCACTTTGCTTTCTTTTTTTTTTTTTTTTCACTTTGCTTTCTTTCAGCACCCAGTTCTTGTCCAGAGTGGTCATTTCCAACTATTATTGTCACAGTGGCCCCTTCTCTGCCCTAACTGCACTCCCCTACTCTTTATGGTTCTTTTTCATTTTTAAAAATTAATATATGTATGTGTATGTGTAGACATATGTTTGTTTACTTTTTAGGCCACACTTAGCAGTGCTCATGGCCTATTCTGGTTCTGTGCTCAGGGGTCACTCATTTTTTTTTCTTTTTGGGCCACACCCAGTGGCGCTCAGTGGTTACTCCTGGCTCTGAGCTTAAAAAGCACTCCTGGCAGGTGCAGGGGACCATATGGGATGCCGGGGATCAAACTCGGGTCCCTCTAGGTTTGAAGCATGCAAGGCAAATGCCCTACCACTGTGCTATCACTCTGGCCCCTCATCAGGGGTCATTCTGAAGACCCTCTGTGATGCTGGAGATTTGAATCAAGGTCGGACCCATGCAAGGCAAGCACCTTAATCCTAGCTCTCTGGCCCTAAAGAAGGAATCTCCATGTCAGACTAGCTCCAGCATCTGGCTGGGAGCATGGACTCCAAGGTCTGGATAAGGCACATTTAACAGCCAGTTGTTTTACTGCTTGGCTTCCCATTGCAATCAGGCACAGTGCCTGCAATTAGGGGTACACTGTGTCTGTTCCAACCTGCTCTCCCTGTCCTGAGGGCATTCAACCTGGAGTGGGGGTGGGGATTCATGCAGAGGCGGTGTCTGTCCTGCACAGAACCAGGTACCTACCTTGGCTTCAAAGAAGTCCTTGGCACCCTTGACCCCCTCAAGGGCCACGTCAATCTCCGAGAGCTTGGCCAGCGCCATCAGCCCGCTGTCTTCCTGTAGCTGCCCTGCAGCCGCCTTGTGGAATATGAGCAAGAACTGCAGAAAAAGTTGGACTGAGGTCAGGGTCAGCCTGCCAGAGATTTATAGCATTTCCCTGGGGGTCTGGACTGAAGTCATTCTTGTTTATCTCATAAAAGGGGGCCTGGGGGTGTTGTTGTGACTCATCATATTGTTTCTCCCCCTGATCGCATTATCAAATCTGAGGATTTGGGCTGAAGTAATAGTACAGCAGGGAGGACACTTCCTTGTACACAGACTACCCAGGTTTGAGTCTCAATACCACATAGTGCTCCCCCAGGTCTGCCAGGAGGGGTCCCTGAGCTCAGAGCCAGGAATAAGCTCTGAGCACAGCTGGGTGTGGCCCAATTACCGCCCCCCCATACCTGAAAACCTGTTCCTATAGACAAGGATGAAGGGAAAAGGGTACCAATTAGTTGAAGGGTGCTTTCGAAGCATTTACTAATATAGGGAAGGCTTTAATTTCCACTAATTACTCTCACTGCTGGGCATCGTCTGTCTTTTGGGAAACATTTTCACAATAGTTGAAGAAACATTATCTATAAAAGCAAAATATTGACAATATCCTAGGTTAGTTTTTTTTTGTTGTTGTTGTTGAGTTTTGTTTTGTTTTGTTGTTTTTGCTGCACTGGTAATGTTTAGGAGTTATTCCTGGCAATGTTCAGGGGTCCATATGGGATGCTGGGGATCAAACCTAGGTCAGCCACATATAAGGCAAATCCCCTACTCTCTATTCTATCTCTCCAGCCCCTGTCCTAGTTTATTGCTGTGAAAGATAAACTCAATAGACCTGTTTATTCTTTTGTTTTGTTTTTCTGGGGTTACTCTTGGCTCTGTGCTCAGAAATTGCTCCTGGCAGGTACGGGGGACCATATGGGAGGCCGGGATTCAAACCACAGTCCATCCTGGATTGGCTGCTTGCAAGGCAAATGCCCTACCACTGTGTTATCTTCAGGCCTCAGACCTGTCTATTGTATTTTAAGTTATTTTTCACTGCATTGTATTATTTTCTTGGAGGGTGATGGAAATCAATCCAAAGTCTCACACTTATGAGTGGATGCCTCCTGTTGATGGTTTTCAAAGGCATTCTTTTTTCCAATTGTACCATCTGACTTACCTTGCTACAGGTTTCCTAAGAGATGTTTCTATTTTGTTTTTAGGCCATACACAGTGATATTTAGGGGATACTCCTGGCTCTGCACCAGAAAATTACTCCTGTAGATACTCAAGGGACCATAGGGGGATGCAATGGATCGAACCAAGGTCGGCTGCATGCAAGACAAGTGCTTTACCCACTGTGCCCTACTCATCTCCAACCCTTAAGAGATTTTTCTGGAACTTGATATATTTATATATTTTTGTTTGCTTTGGGACCACACCTGGAGGTGCTCAGGGGTTACTCCTGGCTCTGTACTCAGGAATCATTCCTGGCAGGCTCAGGAAACCATATGGGATATTGGGGATTGAATTAGGGTCAATTGTGTATAAGGAAACACCCTCCCCTTTGTGCTATAGCTCTGGCCTAACCATTTTTTTGGGGGGGGCCACACCCAGCGGTGCTCAGGGGTTACTCCTGGCTGTCTGCTCAGAAATAGCTCCTGGCAGGCACGGGGACCATATGGGACGCCGGGATTCGAACCAACCACCTTTGGTCCTGGATCGGCTGCTTGCAAGGCAAACGCCGCTGTGCTGTCTCTCCGGGCCCAGCTCTGGCCTAACTTGATACATCCTAAATATATTAGCTCAGCCATTTACCTCCTAATTTTTGTCAAGTTGTGACTTTAAAATCTGTCCACACATTCTTTCACTCTTTTCTCACCAGAATTTGCTTAGAAAGATTTTTCTCCCCACCACGGTCTCAGAAATACCATTCTTGTTTTTGTCTACTGCTTTTATAACATTTTTTTCAAACATGTAAATATTTAATCTCAGAAATGTGTTCTGATCTATCACAAAGTTGATCATTAACCTTATTTTCTTTCAGATGCTTAGTTAGTACTTCTCACATGATTATTAGAAAAATCTATCCTTTTCCTCCAGGTTCAAATGGAACATGAATGAATTAATCTTGTTTTTTTTTTTTTATGAATTCATCTTTATCAACTAAAAGGCAACCCCTAATACTTAAAAAAGAAAACTTTTTTTTTTTAATAAATTTTGGGGCCACATTCAGCAGTGCTTGGGGGCACTTACTCTTGGTTCTATGCTCTGTTAGTATGTAAGTAGGATTGAGCACGGGTGAGCTATTTAAAAGGCAAGTTTCTACTATCTGTTGTGTTCTCGCTCTCTCCCTCCCACCCGCTCTCCCTTCCCCCCTCTCCCCAGCCTCCTCCACCACTTCTCTTTTAAGCACAGAGCACCCACTTGGAGCTTGAGTTGGGTTGCCTTCTTTTTTCCTTTTAATTTGTTTTGTTTATTTTTGGTCCACATTTGACAGTGCTCAAGGAACCAAATGTGGAAGTCGGAGCGATAGAACAGCCGTAAGGCATTTGCCTTGCATAACCGGGTTCTATCCCCAGCATCCCATATGGCCCCCCAAGCTTTCCAGGAGCAATTTCTGAGCGCAGAGCCAGGAGTAACCCCTGAGTACTGGTGGGCGTAGACCAGTAAATCTGTCAGTGTCTCTCCATAGTTTGTCACTTATTTCTCCATTTGGGAAGAACAGAAGTGGGACACTCCCATTCACTGCTGTAGAAAGATTTCTCTAGATTTTGTGTGGCTCCTAAAGTCTGTATGTCTGAGACAATTTTTTTTTCCTGGTTTTTGGTTTTTGGGCCACACTGCAGTGCTTAAGGGTTACTCCTGGCTGTCTGCTCAGAAATAGCTCCTGGCAGGCACGGGGACCATATGGGACACCGGGATTCTAATCAACCACCTTTGGTCCTGGATCGGCTGCTTGCAAGGCAAACGCCGCTGTGCTATCTCTCCGGGCCCTGTCTGAGACAATTTAATTGTTCTAAGTTTTCTTCATGACTATGTCCAGTTAAACTCAGCTCCCCAACAGGAGGTGAAGGGGCTAGAGGAGGACAAAGAGCAGCCTCTAAAGAAGAATGAGAAGTCAAACACACTCCAGCCTGAGTGTCTCCAGCTGCCCCAACTGTAATGAGCCTCAGTGGGAAGTGAGTTTCCTTCCCATGAATGCCTCACCCCCTCGCCCCAAACAACCTGATAACCAACAAGTCTTTTCCTGCCTCTTTTTGCCAGCAGAGTCCTAAGTTCACAGTGGCATTGCCAAAAGTTGGAGATGAAGCAATGTGCTTGGGGACATGGCGTGGTTCTAGGCCGCTGTGGCCAAACCAGTCCTGCCCAGACGCCACCTGCAGCTTCCAGCTCTCTCACTAGGGGCCAGCAAAGCCCTGATCTGGGGCGAGCAGAATTGACTTTATCCGGCTGCAGGAGGTGAGATCACAGATCCAGGCATGGATCCACGACAGGGCCACCCACGACAGGGCGTGGCTAAACTTCGGGGGGAGGGAACAGGCCATGGGACAGAGGAACTACTGGGCAGAAGGGAAAGGATAAAATATTTCCTACCTGGGGCCCTGATGTCCTTTAATGCTGAATTACAGAAGCCCCCCAGTGGCCCCTTGACTCTAAGTCTTAGTAGTTCTGTCTTGATGTACCTATCCAGTTAAAGGACTGGGAAAAATAAATCCCCAAAATCGATTTCTGGCACAACCTGACAACATTCAGCCTTCCCTGCAGCCACCCCAGCTCACTTTAGGGGTTCCCAGCCAAGGACAGCTGGATCAGCTCTCAGCCTTGTCTGCTACCTATTTATAGACCACAAGGCCTGGTATGAAGTGGGCAGCTGAAGATCCTGGCAGTGACTGTAAGCACTGGGCAGGGGTGGGAGCAGGGTCAGAAAGAAGGCACAAAACTCAACTTCAAAGGCCTCCTCCCATAAATGAAATCAAAATAAAACCTTTCATTTCTGGGCTCTGCTAGGCTAAAATGTTTCATTTTGGGGCTCCTCCTGGAGAGACAAACACTATCCCTGGGTTAGTTTCCACTGGTGAGAAACAGAAGCAAATTTGTGGGATGTGGCTCAGTGGCAGAGCACTAGCTTTGTATAAATTGGTGAAAGGCTTAGAAAGAGGAGGAAGAGGGGTGGAGAGATAGCATGGAGGTAAGGCATTTGTTTGCCTTGCACACAGAAGGTTGGTGGTTCAAATCTCGGCGTCCCATATGGTCCCGAGCCTGCCAGGAGTGATTTCTGAGCATAGAGCCAGGAGTAACCCCTGAGCGCTGCTGGGTGGACCCCCACCCCCCCCCCAAAAAAAAAAAACAAGAAAGAGGAGGAAGAAGAGGGAAAAAGAGAAAGAGAAGAGAGGAAGGAAGGGAGAGAGAAGAATGATAGAAATAGGGCCTGGAGAGATAGCACAGCGGTGTTTGCCTTGCAAGCAGCCTATCCAGGACCAAAGGTGGTTGGTTAGAATCCCGGTGTCCCATATGGTCCCCCGTGCCTGCCAGGAGCTATTTCTGAGCAGACAGCCAGGAGTAACCCCTGAGCACTGCTGGGTGTGGCCCAAAAACCAAAAAAAAAAAAAAAAAAAAAAAGAATGATAGAAATAAAGGGAAAGAAAAGGAAAAAAAAGGAAGGAAGAGGGCCTGGAGCAATAACACAGTGGGCAGGGTGTTTGCCTTGCACACAGCTGACCTGGGTTCAATGCCCAGCATCTCATATGATCACCCGTTCCTGCCAGGAGTGATTTCTGAGTGCAGGCAAAGGAAGGAAGGAAGGAAGGAAGGAAGGGAGGGAGGGAGGAAGGGAGGGAGGGAGGGAGGGAGGAAGGAAGGAAAGATTCCATCTATATAAAGGGCAACTCCTAGGGCTAAGAGAAATACCACAGTGGGTAGGGCACTGTAGGGTACTTATCTGAGACCCACCCATTTCTGGGAGGGGTCTTGGGAACCGGATAATAGGTGTGACTTTACCTGCAAGACCAGGCCCATTCTTGGGAGGGGTCTTGGAATAGGTAGATAAACCCGGAAGCCGGGGGATTAGGGGCTTTTGCCTTTTGGCCCTGCTGGGCTCTCTGAGGGAGATGGCTGAAAGAGGATAAGACGCAGGGCAAGCCTAGAATGGCTGTATGCTTGAAAGGTTATGAGTAGGCCACACACATGTGGTGGCTAGGGCATAAATAAAGATGATTCTGGGGCCGGGCGGTGGCGCTGGAGGTAAGGTGCCTGCCTTGCCTGCGCTAGCCTAGGACGGACCGCGGTTCGATCCCCCGGCGCCCCATATGGTCCCCCAAGAAGCCAGGAGCAACTTCTGAGCGCATAGCCAGGAGTAACCCCTGAGCGTCACAGGGTGTGGCCCAAAAACCAAAAAAAAAAAAAAAAAAAAAAAAAAAAAAAAAAAAAAAAAAAAAGATGATTCTTCCTGAAGCCTGCCTGTGAGTGAGTGATTTCGCGTTTCACCTGGGCCTGGAACTCGCCGGTTCATGGGGTTGCTGAGCCACGTGGCCTGGGATGGCAAACAGAGAAATCCACCTCCATCCATCGCCATCCAGCCCCATCATTATTTATTTAATACTACAAATGGCGCCCGAACAGGGACTTGAATCCTGGACCCAAGAAAACAGCAATCATGGTGAAATTTCTGCTTTTCAGTTTCATTTTGGCTCTTTTCGGGTGCACTGAGCCCAAAACCCTGGGCCACGTGCAACAATGTTCAAAAATGGCCGTAACCCCTTCTAGGGAAAGAAGGGCAACTAAAAGAAGGGAGGTGAAAGCTTGCATCACCTCCAGCCCAGGCCCAGGCCCAGAACTGAAACTTTGTTACAAGAAACAAAAACCTCGGCCTGTACAAAAACTGATTAAAAGCTTAAATTGGAAACGGAGGAGAAAAAAGACTGTATTTAAAGTGGACTGATTTTCTGAAAATGACCTGCGGCTTGAATTTGGATTTCAACTTTGGAAATTTCGGACTGAACTTTTAGTTTAAATAACTTTAAACTTTGAACATCCAAAAGCCCTCTGCAAAAAAGCTGTGGCCAAAAACTGGCTTGCTAAGTGCTGCCCGGAGGGGAAAAGCGGCGAAAAGCTCCTATCGGCCCAAAAGCAGGAACGCCTCAGCTCAGCTCAGCTCAGCTTTTGCTCCGCTGCAAGCCTGGAAAGGTGAAACAGCAAAAGCAAACCTGCAACCTCATGGTCAACAGAACCGTCT
Organism: Suncus etruscus; assembly: GCF_024139225.1. Classification (NCBI taxonomy): domain Eukaryota; kingdom Metazoa; phylum Chordata; class Mammalia; order Eulipotyphla; family Soricidae; genus Suncus; species Suncus etruscus. Next base: position 18,922,981 of record NC_064849.1, read on the forward strand.
GCGGGGCCTAAAACTATGAAAGGAAGCCACGTGGTGAGATCAGCGTGGAACAAACCAGCATCTAAACTTTAAGTTTACAAAAGCCACGTGGTGAGATCAGCGTGGGACAAATTAATCATTTGAACTATGATTTTAGGTGTAGGAACTAAGCGGGTAGTCTTATAGTTTACTCATAGTTGGTGATGGGATAAGTTTTAGTTAGTTAGTGGTTAAAAAATAAAAATAGGGCCCGGAGAGATAGCACAGTGGTGTTTGCCTTGCAAGCAGCCGATCCAGGACCAAAGGTGGTTGGTTCGAATCCCGGTGTCCCATATGGTCCCCCATGCCTGCCAGGAGCTATTTCTGAGCAGACAGCCAGGAGTAAACCCTGAGCACCGCTGGGTGTGGCCCAAAAACCAAAAAAAAAAAAAAAAAAAATAAAAAAAAAATAAATAAAAATAAAGGGAGGTAATACAAATTAGTCCATTTAAACATCTAATTTCTAACCGCCTGCATCTTTGTCTTAAGTCATTTTCTTTATAATTTAAATGTTTTGTTGTCTTTCATAGTTAATATTTTCAATTGCAAAATGTTTTACTGTGTGTATTTTAATGTACTTAGCCTGTTTTTAAAATGTATGTTATGCATATATGATTAAGTACTTGTGTATAGAAAAGGTATAGGAACAATAAAGTTCCCCCAATATAGTTTAAGAGTATAGAAACATAAAAGTTCCGAAATAATGCTTGGTAAAAAAGCATTAATAGAATTTTAGGTTACAGGTGTAAAGTATATTTTGCAAAAATATGTTTTTGAAAAGGGCTGGTATATTAATTTTCACTTTATTACGTTGCTGCATAAAAATATTAACCCACCTTTGGCTAAAGGTGGAGTCAAAATTACAAAAGGCTCTTTTTATATTTCAAAAAAGGAGGAAATGTAGGGTACTTATCTGAGACCCACCCATTTCTGGGAGGGGTCTTGGGAACCGGATAATAGGTGTGACTTTACCTGCAAGACCCGGCCCATTCCTGGGAGGGGTCTTGGAATAGGTAGATAAACCTGGAAGCCGGGGGATTAGGGGCTTTTGCCTTTTGGCCCTGCTGGGCTCTCTGAGGGAGATGGCTGAAAGAGGATAAGACGCAGGGCAAGCCTAGAATGGCTGTATGCTTGAAAGGTTATGAGATAGGCCACACACATGTGGTGGCTAGGGCATAAATAAAGATAATTCTTCCTGAAGCCTGCCTGTGAGTGAGTGATTTCACGTTTCACCTGGGCCTGGAACTCATGGGGTTGCTGAGCCACGTGGCCTGGGATGGCAAACAGAGAAATCCACCTCCATCCATCGCCATCCAGCCCCATCGTTATTTATTTAATACTACAGGGCACTTGCTTGCCTTGAACACAGTCAAACCAGATTCAACCCCAGGCATCACAAAAGATCCCTGAGTCCTGAGCATTGCCAGGTGTGGCTTTAGAGAAGAGAAAAGGCAAGCGCTTTACTATTGCTTCAATCCCCTGTATTTCTTCTCTGATCATAAAACACCGTGTCCCATTGTTGCATTAAATAATTAATGATGGTTGCTGGGCGCCAGATGTTGAATCAAATAATTAACGATGGAGCTGGATGGAGAAGGATGGATGGAGGGATTTTTCTCTGCCATCCCAGGCCACTTGGCTCCGCAATCCCCATTCAGCTGGTGGGCCCCAGGTTTAGGTGAACGGAATTAGACTCATCCAGAGACAGGCATCAGGAAGTAACAGCTTTATTCATGCCCTGTCCACCACATGTGTGGCCTATATCATAACCTTTTAAGCATTCAGCCATTCTTAGCTAGCCCTGCATCTTAACTCCTGTCAGCCATCTTCCCTTTGCCCTCCATGCTGGCAAAAGACCAAAAAGGGCCCTCATCCCCTCCGGTCAAAACCTTATCTAGGGGGCAGGGCGGTGGCGCTAGAGGTAAGGTGCCTGCCTTGCCTGCGCTAGCCTTGGATGGACCGCGGTTCGATCCCCCGGCGTCCCATATGGTCCCCCAAGCCAGGAGCGACTTCTGAGCGCATAGCCAGGAGTAACCCCTGAGCGTTATGGGTGTGGCCCAAAAACCAAAAAACAAAACAAAACAAAACAAAACCTTATCTACCCTTTCTAAGACCCCTCCCAGGAAATGGGCGGGGTCTTGCAGGTAAGGTCAAGTTACCTAGGAAGAATGGGTGGGGGATGAGGCTTCATCCCATAATTAGTTTCTATTTCAAGCCTCACTTAGGGGTGCACCTGGAAGTTGGTGCTCAAGCCTGGGACTCCCTCATGCAAAGTTTGTGTTCCAGCCCTTCCACTCACCTCACCACTGTTTGCTTGTTTGTGGGCCACACCCAGCAGTGCTCAAGGGGTTATTCCTGGCTCTGTGCTCAGGAGTGGTGGTATTCAGTGGTCCTGACATGGCTGTGGCTGAGACCATGCTGGGGGTGCTCCTAACTGCACAGAGGGAGATTCCAGAGCCCAGGAGGAGCCAGCAGAGACACAGACACTACGGAGCATCTGGAACTTGCTTTTGGCAGCTCCTGAGTAAGAGAAATGAAGGGCATGGACTGGTTCTCAGAGAAATGAAGGGCAAGATCATGACATGCATAATCCACTCTATGTAACCTTTTTTGGTGGGGAGAAGTCTGGGTTTTTCCCAGGCAGTGTCAGGATTCAGGAGCCATTTCCAATAACACTCAGCCCTTAGTGAGAGGGCGTTTACTTTGCAATCAGCAGACCTGGGTTGAACCCGGGCATTCCATTATGGTACCCTGAGACCACTAGGAGTGATTCCTGAGCACAGAGCCAGGAGTAACACCTGAGCACTGTTGGGTGTGACCCCAAAACAAAAACACAAAATTATATTCTGATCTGCAAGACAGGCCTGTGTTTAGAGCTTGGACCCAAGTTTGCCTCGGCCACCACGGACACACCTGGAGTTGGAGATGAACTTGAATTTGCTCCAGTTTTTTCACCTTCTAGACTTCTAGTTCCAGAGGGTTCAGCTTTGTCACTGCAGTTCTCTTCCCAGTGGCCAATGCTTGGGTGGAAACTGCGAGCAAGGACAGTTGCCCTTAGCCTTGCACACAGCTAACCCTGCTTTGATTCCTCAGCACCACCAGGGGTCACTCCTGAGCACAGCACCTGAAGTGGCCTTGAGTATGATCCAACTGACCAACCCTGCCACACCCCAAAACTAGCAAGAGCCAGTGTCAATGAGTGTGTGTGTGGGGGGTGGTGGTGGTGGTGGTGGTGGTGGTAATGGTTGTGCCAGGAGCAGCAGAGAAGAGAAGCACAGGGGGCAGTGGCAGGTTGGGCTTAGGGGGGCCTTACCAGGTCATCCCTCCACTGGGGCTTGACTTAAGGCCAGTGCTGATCTGTTTTTGTTTGGGAGAGGGAACATCTCCCAGCAGAACTCAGGAAACCAGGTGGTATGAAGGACTGAACCCAGGGCTCCTGCATGCAAAGCTTGTACACTAGCCCTTTAAGACACTTCTCAAGGCTAAAACTGCTTTTTCTTTTTGGTTTTTGAGAAATACCAAGCAATGTTAAGGGATAACTGGATAACTCCTGGTTCTCCACTCCGGAATTACTCCTGGCAGTGCTTGAGGCACATATGGAGGCACATATAGCATGTGGGGAAGGAACCTGGGTCAGCAGCATACAAGGCAAACATCCTACCTCCTTTAGCTGCGCTATCTTTCTTGGCCTCCCAAACTTGCTTTTTTTTTTTTTGAACCGAGATGCTTTCCAAGGCACGGGCCCCTATCCAAACTGCTTTTTCTTTGTTGTTTTGTTTTGTTTTGTTTTGGGGCTGCACACAGTGGCACTCAGGGATTACTCAAGACTCTATGCTCAGAAATCATTCCTGACAGGCGTGGGGGACTATATGGGATGCTGAGGATTGAACCCAGGTGGATCCTGGGTCAGCTGCATGCAAGACGAATGCCCTACCTGCTGGTGCTATCACTCAGCTCCTCAAAGTGCTTTTTCTAGGAAACAAATTTGTTGGGTTTCTTTTGCAGAGGCATACCCAAAGATGCTCAGGGGTCACTCCTGGCTCTGCACTCAGGAATCATGCCTGGAGGTGCTCGGGAACTAAATGGGTGATGGCAGGGAGAACTCAGGTCAGCCATATGCAAGGCAAGTGCCATACCACTATGCTGTCTCTTTAGTTTTCTTTCTCTATGCCACCTCAGGAGTTCTATAAAGGACAGTTGCCTCTCTGGTGGTGCCAGGGATCAAATCCAGGGCAAGACATGTGTCCTGCTATTGAGCCACATCTGGGTCCTCCTGAAATTTATTATTATTTTTTTTGTTTTTGTTTGTTTGTTTTGGGGGTCACACCCAGCAGCACTCAGGAGTTACTTCTGGTTCTACGCTCAGAAATCGTTCCTGGCAGGCTCGGGGAACATATGGGATTTCAGGATTCGAACCACCATCCTTCTGCATGCAAGGCAAATACCTTACCTCCATGCTATCTCTTCAGTCCCAAAATTTATTGTTAAAAGCGGCAAAAGTTTTAGGGACCAGGCTGTTTATGCAGTGGCTTCTCGGCACTGGGTAAAGGTTAAGTGCAGAAAGATAGTGCAGGGGTTCCATGGACACAATCGAGACTGCTTTGATCCCTGTGTCACATTGGGTCCCGAAGCAAACACCAGGAGAGGCTCTGGGAAACTACTGGGTGCAACCTCAGACTCTCCCTAAAGGAGAGCTTTAAGGGGCTGAGCGATAGTGCAGTGGTAGGGCACTTGCCTTGCATGCGGCTGACCCAGGACAGACCACTGTGGTTTGATCCCCCGACGTCCCATATGGTCCCCCAAGCCAGGAGCAATTTCTGAGCCAGAGCCAGGAGTAACCCCTGCGCAATCACCGGGTGTGTCCCCAAAACAAAATAAAATAAAAGGATAGCTTTAGGATACAAGTCTGAGCAGCACTTGGGGCTGGGTTGCAGGTGAAGCCACAAGTTCCTACATGGGCCAGATGAGGGGAGTACTATGGGGGCCGGGTACCTCACGGGAAGCTGAGTTTTGCCATCAAAGTCCTCATCCACCTCCTGGATCATATTCTTCAGCCCCAAGTGGGTCTGGGGAGCCCCTAACTTCTCCATCATCAGCTTCAGCTCCATGAGGTCGATAAAGCCATCCCGGCCCGTGTCATAACGCAGAACAAGAAGTGAGAGACTGTCAAGGGGACAGGAGATGTGGTCCCATTTCCCCAGGGTGACACTGCTGGGGACCTCGCTTAGCTGGAAATCCCCTCCACAACCCCCCCACCTCTGCAGGGCCACAGCCTGGAATTCAAACCCCAGGAGGACATCCTTCTAGGTGCATCCGGTTATGTGAGCTCCTAATCAGCGCAGCGGCTTACTCTTCTCCCACCCCAGCATATGTTTGAAAGTTTGGGAGGTCCCTGTGCACCTGCCTTCATTTTCCTCAGATCCCCCATAACAGCCTAGGAAGAATAGTAGGAGGAGTATGTCCGGGCCACCTGTACCCCGGATATGTGGATGACTGGTAGTTCCGAAGCTTCCTTCTCTGCTCCACTCCCGGGGTCTCTGCCATCCCATTCCTGCCCACTTCACTCCTTCAACTCTCCTTCCAGTCTCTCCCTCCTTGATGTCCCTCCCTCTCTCTGTCTCTGTCTCTCTGTCTCTCTGTCTCTCTCTGTCTCTGTCTCTCTCTCTCTCTCTCTCTCTCTCTCTCTCTCTCTCTCTCTCTCTCTCTCACACACACACACACACACACACACACACACACAATCGACCTTAGGCAGTCCTCCAGCTCTCTAACTGGGAGAAACTCAGCCCCTGTAGGGTCCCTGGGTCTGGCTGCTAGTCCTAAGCACCGAGTCAGCCTGCTGAGACCCCTCTTTGCCCTCTCACCCTGCCCCCTCCCAGCCATGACAACCAACCCTTTCCCTAGACTTGTGAGCTGTCCAGTGCTGTCTCATGGCTTTCTTGGCTCTCTCTTCCAATTCATCCTATTGCTTTGGCTCAGATTCCCTTCATCACTGACTTGGAGAAACACTTTGCTTTAAAAGTCAAATCAGGGTCTGCTATAACACAGCGGTAGGGCATCAGCCTTGCACGAGGCTGAGCTGAGCGGGATGGACCTGGGTTCAATTCCTGGCATCCCATATGGACCCCTGAGCCTGCCAGGTGCAATTTCTGAGCACAGAACTAGGAGTGACCTCTGAGCATCGTAGAGTATGACCCCCCCCCACACACACACAACCAGACACTACACTAGTATGTTGAGAGGATATCTGCTTTCATGAGGCTGACTAGGGTTTGGTTTAGTCCCCAATACCACATATCTCCAGAGCATTGGTCATTGCCAGGTCTGGCAAGGTCTCCTTATCCTCCCCCCCCAAAAAACACAAATCCATTCACAATAGTCAAAAGGTAGTGACAATACCAGTGTCTGCAGTCACACAAGAATGTTCCATAATGAAAGGGTGACGCACCGAGGATGAGCATGAAGCCGTTGCACTGAGGTCAGAGTTGGCTAAACACAAAGGGTCAAGGGCTGACTTTCTAGGCGGTGGCCACAATGAGATCACATTTCAGAGCCAGAGAGAGGACAGTGAGAGCCAGGGCCTGGGTGGAGGTAAGAATTCGTTGCTTTTTTTTAACAATGAAAGTTTCAGCCTCCGATGAAGAGAAGTTTCTGGAGGCAGTAGTGAGGAAAGTGTGAATGTTCCCCGAGCACTTAGCAGTTAAGATGGTAAAATTTCATGTGAAGTTCAGCACAATGAAAAAAATCAAGTGAAGAATCAATCAGGCCCTTTCACTACCTACCACTACTCCCCCCACAACAGAACAAACCCTACTTTGTTGAGCCCAGCACTCCCACCTCCTCGGGAAATGTGAACTGTGGGTGCGTAGAAATCTATCCCGTAGGCTGGCGGCATCTGGGCCATGTGGGCCTGGCAGGAAGTTCCAGCCATGGGGGATCTCATGCCATTCCTCCACTCACAGCACCCCAGATCCAGGCTGTAGTCTTGCTATGCTCAGAGCAGACAGCTGCTGCTTGTCCTCTCTCTGGTCCTAGAGTACCCTTGTATGTTCTCCATTCCCAGCACTCTGGCAGCTCCAAACCACAGCAGGCTCTGTCACATCCCAAAAATCCATGTGACATAGAGTTCCCTGTGAGACCACACCATGGGGTCCAGGGCCTGGTGGTGGGTGATATGGAGGATTATGTCTTCCTTTTTTATTTTTATTTTTTTGGACACACCTGGCAGTGCTCAGGGGTTACTCCTGGCTCTGTACCCTGAAATCATTCCCGGCAGGCACAAGGGGACCATATGGGATGCCGGGATTTGAACCACTGTCCGTACTGGATTGGCTGCATGAAAGGCAAATGCGCTACCGCTGTGCTCTCTCTCTGACCCCTGGTTTATGTATTTCTAAACCATAGAGCTAATAGCACTTATTGAGAGCAGAGTGGAGTGGTCCAACTTACAAAAAGTTAAAACTTGGGCCCGGAGAGATAGCACAGCGGCGTTTGCCTTGCAAGCAGCCGATCCAGGACCAAAGGTGGTTGGTTCGAATCCCGGTGTCCCATATGGTCCCCCGTGCCTGCCAGGAGCTATTTCTGAGCAGACAGCCAGGAGTAACCCCTGAGCATCGCGGGGTGTGGCCCAAAAACAAAACAAAACAAAACAAACAGTTAAAACTTACGGAGCTGGGGGTTGGAACCGTGGCACTTGAGGTAAGGCGTCTGCCTTGCAAGCGCTAACCTAGGAAAGACTGCAGTTCGATCCCCCCATATGGTCCCCCCAAGCGTCAAATGGGTGTGGCCCAAAAAACGAAACAAAACCAAGAAAAGAATCATGGAACTGGGGTTGGAGCAATAGCATAGTGGTAGGGCATTTGCCTTGTATGCAACCAATTCAGGAAAGATGGTGGTTCCAATCCTGGCATCCCATATGGTCCCCCAGCCTGCCAGGAGCAATTTCTGAGGTGTAGAACCAGAGTGACCCCTGAGTGTTGCTGGGTGTGGCCCCCTCAAAAATATCACGGGGTTCAATGGATAGTGTAGCAGGTAGGGATCTTGTCTTGCATGAGACTGACCCATGTTTAATCCTCGTTATCCCATATGGTTCCCAGAGCACTACCAGGAATAATCCCTAAGCACAGAGCTAGAGAAAACACTGAGCATCATTGGTGTGTGAGCCCCAAATTAAAGCACAAACAAAACCAAGAATTTACTAATAGTACTGTAAAATTATCTTCTTTGCCCAACAGACTATTTATTCGTTTGTTCATTCATTCATTCATTATTAGAGACACTAGCTAGTACTTATACACATTCTAGGAGTACGACATTATATCAGGATTTTGGAAATAACTGGAGTGGCCACTGAGGAAAGAGTGATAAACATCTATGTCCTTGCAGAATATTACCCAGCTATGGGCAATGGTAAAATCTATATGATGGATGACACAGGCACCTAGCAGAGGGGGACATCTAAATCTTTCAAATTGTGTAACTGGGCAGTTTCTAGCATATTCAGAAGGCTATGCAGTTGTCCTTGCAAGCTGATTCCAGAACTTCTCTCTCTCTCTCTCTCTCTCTCACATCTCTCCTCTCTCCTCTCCTCTCTCTCTCTCTCTCTCTCTCTCTCTTTTTTTTGGGTCACACCCAGCAGTGCTCAGTGGTTACTCCTGGCTCAGAAATTGCTCCTGGCAGGCTGGGGGGGGGGACACCATATGGATGCCAGGATTTGAACCACCGACCTTCTGCATGCAAGGCAAAAGCCTTAACTCCATGCTCTCTCTGGCCCCTCCAGAACATTCTTATCATTTCTACCCATCTTTCCCCAACCCCCAGCCCTGGCTGTCTTCAAGTCTCTGAGGATATGGTCCCTTTTACAAGCTTGGATCCAACAGAATCACATAATGTATCACAAATGTGCTATCCCTGTGGACTGGGCTTCCACACCTAGCTGGACTTTCCAAGATACCCCCACCCGCCCTTCCAGCTGGAACAATGCCCAACTTTGTTTTGTTCAGAACTACATTCGGTGGTGCTCAGAGGTTACTCCTGACTCTTTGCTCAGGGATCATTGCTGGTGGGCTCAGGGGACCTTATGGGATGATGAGGATCAAATTCAAATTTGCTCCATGCAAAGCAAGTGTCCCCTGGGACTGTGATTACTTTCTCTTTGCTTCTTGAGATTGATTTGATGGTATGACACACCATTGCATTTCTGCACATGCCAGCTGATGACTGTCCAATGAACATTCTTTCACTCTGGGACCCCATGACTAATGCTGCTCAAACTCTCTGGTATGAGTGTCATGCGCAAACCCGTATGGTCATTTCTTTTGGGTGTGTGTTGAGGAGAATTGCTGGAGCCTGGACTCGTTTGTTTCTGAAACACATTTCCAAGCTGATACAACAGAAAATCACAACAGACAAGATGCCCACCAGATGAACCCCTCAGAGTGGGCTATCTCTGGGAGAAAGATAAAGAGGTGAATATGCCCTAAAATAAGAGGAAGGAATTCCCTTTTGTGGGGCCACCTGGAAGAGATGTCAACCATCACATTTGCTGGGGACACAAAGCTTGGGTAGAAATTAGGCTCCAAAGTTTCCAGAACGCAAGTGTGATGCCCAGGAATCAGCAGCAGGGAGAATGGCCATGTCAACCACAATTCCACTGCTGGAAGTAAACTCAAATACACATAAAACAGAAACTTCAACAGATGTTTGCACCCCAGGTCCCTGGCTGTAGCAGATGGTCACACATTACAGAGACCTTAGCAAATGTTAGCACACTGAGCCACTAGCACCAAATGGACATAACCTCAAGTGCTGCTGAGGATGGATGTGTGAAACACGGTGGGTAAAGAGATGACACAGGATGACGTCGTAAGGTGTTTAATTGCCTTGAGTGCAGCGGACCTCAGCGCTACAAGATCGCCTGACCTGAGCACCACTAGGGGTCACTCCTGATCACAGAACCTGGATTAGGGCTTGAGTAGCCCTGGATAAGAAAAAGGGGGAAGAAGGGAGAAAAGGAGAGAAGGGAGGAAGGGAGATAGGGAAGAAGGACCCACCAAAAGCTAATAAGAATGGGAAGAGAGAGAGAGAGGGGAAGGAGAAGGAAGGGGAAAAGTAAGAAAAGGGAAAGGAAGGGGGGAAAAGGGAGAGGAGTGAAGGGGACATAGTCCCCACTCTCATTCCAGATGGGCAGCAGGACCACCCTCTAGATCTGGGTGTGCTGTTGACTCCATGATGTAACAACCTAAGGACGCGTGTCTGAAACTGCCCCTTGGTGAAGCGAACGCCTGGCCAGACATTACTCAGGTTTGATGAGGCAGAGAATGCTGACAGCTGCATTGTGGATGACATGAGTGAGGGGAACCAGACGCCAGAGGCCATGCACCATGCCTACCCCTGATCCCTGCTCTTCCAGCTGTCCCAGCCAAGAGGTATCAGCAGGCTCAGCACCCAGTCACCATACTCGGCGCTACCAGGTCCTGGGTAGAGCAGACTCTGTGTGGACTTGATGCAGGAGAGGATGGGAGAAACCCCACAGCTGAGAGCAGGCTCAGCACACAGGCAGTGGGTTCAGTCTCTGCATTATCAGGAACAACCCTGAGCATGGGAATAGTTCCCCAAATCCTCCCCTCCAAATAAGACTTCAAAGGAACAATTTTTTTAGTTTTCATTTGGGGCACCACTCCTGGTAAGAGCTCAGGGGTTACTCCTGGCTCCAACCTCAGAGTACACTTCTGGCAGTGCTCAGAACATATGGGATGCTGAGGACTGAACCCCGGGTCAGCCACATGCAAGGTAAGTGCTGTCCCCACTGTACGGTCGCTCCAGCATAAAAGGAACACTTTTTTTTTTTTTTTGGTTTTTGGGCCACACCCGTTGACGCTCAGGGGTTACTCCTGGCTATGCGCTCAGAAGTTGCTCCTGACTTGGGGGACCATATGGGACACCGGGGGATCGAACCGCGGTCCATCCAAGGCTAGCGCAGGCAAGGCAGGCACCTTACCTCTTGCGCCACTGCCCGGCCCCAAAAGGAACACTTTAATGAATACACTTTGCTATGCTTTACCTTTCAAGCCCTGAACCAATGTCCCCACCAAATCATCAGAACTGAGATGTGGATGCCAGTGACAGCCTCTGTTTGCCCTCTCAAACTGGGATCCTATCCTGCCACCCCTTTCAAAGAGCCCTCCTGAGGTTTGCATATAGTCCACTCCTTGAATCAGCAATAGGGCTCGAAAATCCTCTTTTCATTAATTTTTTTATGTATTTTTTTGTTTTTGGGCCACACCCGTTTGACGTCAGGGGTTACTCCTGGCTATGTGCTCAGAAATCACTCCTGGCTTGGGGGGGACCAAATGGGATGCTGGGGGATCGAACCTCGGTCCCTCCTAGCTAGTGCTTGCAAGGCAGACACCTTATCTCTAGCGCCACCTTCCCAGCCCCCTCTTTTCATTCTTTATGGTCCAGTTCCACAAGCACCACTGAATGGGGCTCAATCCCCTAATACATGTTAGTATTATCTCAAGCTCCTGGGGCAGAATGAATGACCACACTAAGTCAGGCCTTGTACCAACTCCCCTGGTGTTCCCCCTCTCAATGCCTCCTAGTCATTTAAAATCTCTACAAAGGGCCTTGTCAACCAAAATGGAGTCAGTGGGCCAGGAATGCACCAAGAGGATTAAGAAGAAACACTGGCCGAGTTTAGATGGAGCAGGGCCGGAACCCAGTGGAGGACCAGGGTGGACAGGCTAACCCTAGACCATGATGGCCAAGTTGAGTCATGCTAGTCATCCTATTTCTACCTCAGACTCTTCTTCCACTGACATGTGCCTGATTTTTTTCCAGCAACTTCTCCCCACTCAAGAGAGCTTCCTTTCTGCCTGTCACCCCCTCAGAGGGATGTATCTTGGCTAATGGATGGACAGTGGATCAAATCCTGGCATCCCATATGGCCCCCCCAAGCCTGCCAGGAGCTATTTCTTTTATTTTTAAACACTTTATTTATTGACTGATTGGTTTCTGAGTCACACCCAGTAGTGCTCAGGTGTTATTCCTGACTCTGCCCTCAGAAATCACCCCTGGCAGGCTGGAGGATCACATGGGATGACAGGAATCAAACAGGGTCCCTCCCAGGTCAGCCGCACACAAGGCAAATGCCCCACCGCTGTGCTATGTCTCCCGGCCCCAGGAGCTCTTTCTGAGCCCGGAGCCAGGAGAGACCCCTGAGCGCCTCTGGTGTGACCCAAAAAATAAAAACCCTCTCCTGGGGAGCCTAGGAGGAATAGCTTCAAGTCAGTAGCTTTAAGTCACACACTGACTTCAACCAACCTAACGAACCTTAGGAAAATTAGTCCATTGCTCCCTCTTTCAGGGAGTATCATGTGACACTGGGGCTCAAACCCAGACCTGCTACCACATGCAGAACACATGCTCCAGTCCCTCTCTTTCTTTTCCTCTCTTCCCTTAACTTGCACTTTTTTACATTTAGGAGCAAGGTTATTTTAGGAAGATCACTGTGGCCCCACCCCCCTTCCTGTGCAACTGATCTTACCTGCAAGACCCCGGCCATTTATGAGAAGGGTCTTGGAAAGGTAGAAAGGTAGATAAGGCCTTTGACCAAGGGGATTAGGCCCCTTTTTGCCAGCATGGAGAGGTATGAGGAAAAGACATGGCCGGACAAATTAAGACGCAGGGCAAGCTAAGGATAGCATGCATAGATGGTTGAGATTGAACACACGTGTGGTGGATAGGGTATGAATAAAACTGATACTTCCTGATGCCTGTCTCTGAATGAGTCTGATTCCACCGTTCACCTAAACCTGGGACCCACCAGCTGGATGGGGGTTGCAGAGCCATCACCATCCACCTCCATCCATCTACCATCCAGCTTCATCCTTAATTATTTAATTCAACAGATCAAGGTAGCCAGAAAAGTATCTTAGCATATCCAGGCTGACGGTGCTGAGGGCTATGCAGAATCTCCATGCTCCTTACAGAGACACCTGTACAAAGAGCAGGTGGCAGTTAATTAAAGTGAGTTTCCTGATGGTGTGGCATAGAGGAGGCCCTGGTGCCACTGGCAATGCCCTCCAAATAACTGGCTCCAGATAAGCATGTGGACATCATGAAGGACTGTGAAGAATGCAGAGTCCCTGGTGCCATTTCCATTGGCTGACCCACACCCCATCTTCCAAGGTTCCAGGGTGTCCAGGTACTGACAGGCAGCCTTTTGGGGCTGTGGCCATCTGCATAAACCTTAGGATACTTGGGGTTCCCCAAATTTCCTGGCTGGATCAAATTTTCAAGTCTGGAGTAGGTGTCCCTTAGTGTTAGATCCTCCAGCCCCCTTCCATCCTCTCTTCCCATCATCCCTCCTTCCCCCATCCTCCTCTTTCCCTCTCTCCTTCCTGCACTATGGCGTCTGCCAGGTGAGAGTAAGTGGCACTGAGAAGGGCCCAGGGGACTAGGAGTTAAGGGCAGAAGCTAGAGTCCGAAGTCTCTGATTTCCACGGGGGCTCTTGTGCCAGGGAGCCCGTTCATTCATGCCTCCCTCAGTGCCAGGCCCTGAGCCCAAGAAAGAGACCAGTCCCCCCCTGGTCCCAAGGGAGGTAGATGGACAAAGGGACACAGAGTGAGCTGGAGCTGTGATAAGCCGGAAGTGGGGAAGTGGGCCAAGGGGGTGGCAGAGAGGGGAGTGGAACAGAGAGGCCCCAGTCCTGTGCAGAGACACCTGAATATTCTATTCCAGAAAGCAGGCCGGGGGTGTGCAAGTATTTGGGGTGAGCTCTGCCTGTCTGAAGCACAGAATGGCCCCAGGAGTGTTTCAGGAAAACATTAGCTGGGGCCCTGGAGATGCTAATGAGCAAATATACTGCATGCAGAAGCACTGGGCTCTGCTCCCAGTACCACAGGGGTCCCACAGCACAGGATCAGAAGCAGCCTCTGAACATTGCTAATTGTAACCCCCAAACTCCCCCTGAAATTTAAGGAGGTAGGGAAGAGACAGGAGGGCTGAGCACTGCTTTGTCTTGCCATCTGGGACAATTGGAGCCACTAGCAGCCCCCCAGCCACTCTCCCCCCACCACTGACTATCTAATTTCTTTCAATAAGTTTTTTTTTTTTTTTTTTGGTTTTTGGGCCACACCCGATAATGCTCAGGGGTTACTCCTGGCTATGTGCTCAGAAGTTGCTCCTGGCTTGGGGGACCATATGGGACACCGGGGGATCGAACCGCGGTCCGTCCAAGGTTAGCGCAGGCAAGGCAGGCACCTTACCTTTAGCGCCACCGCCCGGCCCCCATAAGTTTTTTTTTTTTTTTTTTTTTTTTTTGGTTTTTGGGCCACACCCGGTAACGCTCAGGGGTTACTCCTGGCTATGCGCTCAGAAGTCGCTCCTGGCTTGGGGGACCATATGGGACGCCGGGGGATCGAACCGCGGTCCGTCTCCTAGGCTAGCGCAGGTAAGGCAGGCACCTTACCTCCAGCGCCACCGCCCGGCCCCAAGTTTTTTTTTTTAAAGCAAAAAAAAATCATGTTGCCTAAAAAGAAAAATGAGGAGTGTGAGGGGAGGAAGAGAGGAAGAGAGCAAAGGAGGGCAAAGGAGAGAGAGAGAGAGAGAAAGAGAGAGAGAGAGAGAGAGAGAACAAAGTATTTTCCATAGAGGCAGACTGAGGGCTGAGTTGGGTGGGACACAGGTCTGAAAGAAAAACTGATAGTGGGCAAATGAACACGGGTGAAGGGATGAGTGTTGGAACATTGCATGACTAAAACTAAACCTTTAACAAATTGTAATGATGATTTTTTTTTTTTTAGTTTTGGGGTCACACGCAGCGGTGCTCAGGGGTTACTCCTGGCTCTGCACTCAGAAATCGCTCCTGGCAGGCTCGGGGGATCATATGGGATGCCGGGATTTGAACCACCGTTCTTCTGCAAGCAAGGCAATTGCCTTACCTCCATGCTATCTCGCTGGCCGCTAACTAATAGTGATTTAATAACAAAAAAAATGTTTAAGGGCAAGAGGCAGAGTAGAGGTGGGAAACAACCCTACATGAACCATAAACTCCCCATGGTGACCCTCAAATGATCAAACTATTGACCATGTGGCCCGATCAGATGATCTGGAGAAAGTGATCAGACTCAGCTAGAGAGGTAGTTGGACAGGCCAGGTTCAACCCCCTGAATGGGCATTGCATGGTCCCAAAAGCACTGAGATGGAGGTAACCCCTGGACAGTTGGGTACCCCAAACCAAAACAGAGCTCAGACTCAGCACCCCCAAGTGACTTCCAGCACTTGAGCCTATTTAATGGGCTCCCCCATGGGAAGGGGTACGGCAGAGTTGTGAAGGTACTCTGAGGACTTACCCCTATTGTAAGAAACATGAGTTCTGGGAATGTGTGGTGTGTCCTCAAGTGCATCACATCTGTATCTCTAGTCTGGCCTCCCAGTCCCATGACATGGGTCCTTGTGCTGTGTGTGGGGGCAGTTGGGGCTTAGATTTTTTCAAGGTGTGGCTGTGTGATCTGAGCTTTGCAAAATAAAGATGCGGTTGTTCGTGAGTCTCTCGTCCACTCTCCGCTGGCCGGGCCCCTTCGGGGGGCTTACAGGACACCCGCAGGGAAGGGGTAAGTGCACCTGGGAATGTGGGGCACCAAGAAGCCCATCAAGAAAGGGGTGCTCAGAGCATCCACCTTTCCAGAACAAACTCCATAAGGCAGTGAAGAAGGGCGGGGTTTGGAGGGGGAGGTATACACTGCCAGCCATGGGAGATAACCTGGGCCCTTGTTATTTGTGCACCTCAGGATGGTCCTTAGTTAGCTCCAACCATTCCTATCAGGCCCAAAAGCTCCTGGAAACAGAACTCACAGGTTGGGTAAATGCCCAGTCCCCTCGGAACCCAAGACCAGGAGGGAAAGTCCTGGGGGAGACCAGGCCTGCAGGAAGCCATGCATAGTTCCAGCAAAATGGGCTACAAGAGACTCTGCTATTCCCCCAAACAGTTGCAGGTTGTCCACAATCCCAGACTTTTCCCTGCCAGCTGAGGCTGGGTGCACCTCCCTGTCAACCCACCAGCCCCCTTAGGGAGAAGCCGGGCCGAGACTCGTGGCCTATTTACAGCTGAGACTGCACCATGAAGTGGGTCCACGCGATCGTGGGGGGCAACCTGAGAAGGTGATCACTTCCCCGTTTTTTTCCACATCTCACTTACAGAGCAGGTGCCCGGGTGGGCAAGGGATGACAGAGGGAGGAAGGGCAGCTCTTAGCTGAGGGGGGACAGATGGGCTAGGCCTGGACCCTAGGTATTTGCATCAAATACCCGAGTACCCCTGGGAACAACCCTGAACACCATAGGGTGACCCCAAAACAAACATCAACAAACAAAATAATTTAAATTAAAAATGAACCTGGGGGCCGGGAGAGATAGCATGGAGGGTAAGGTGTTTGCCTTTCATGCAGAAGGTCATCGGTGTGAATCCCGGCGTCCCATAGGGTCCCCTGTGCCTGCCAGGAGCAATTTCTGAGCATGGAGCCAGGAGTAACCCCTGAGCACTGCCGGGTGTGACCCAAAAACCACAAAAAAAAAAAAAAAATGAACCTGTAGGGGATCGGAGTGGTAGCAAACTGAGTTAGGGCACTTGCTTTATATGAGGGCCAACCTGGGTTCAATCTTCAGCAGCACATAGGGGTCCACCCAGGACAGTTTAGGAGTGGATCCCCAAGCGCTGCCAGCAGTGGTGCCCTGAGTGCAGAGGCAGGACTAAGCCCTGAGTACTATCAGGGGTATAGCGCCCCAAAACAAACAAATGAAAAACCCAGCAACACAGAGGCAAATTGAAGATAATCATCTCTGTGCACAGAAGGTAGTAACCAAATGTCATAACTGTCACCTACACTCAGAGGCGTCTAAAAGGTGTGGCCCAAAAAAACAAAAATAAGGGCTTGAGAGATAGCATGGAGGTAGGGGCATTTGCTTTGAATGCAGAAGGAAGGTGTTTGAATCCCGGCAATCCCAAATGGTCCACCGAGCCTGCCAGGAGCGATTTCTGTGCGTTGAGCCAGGAGTAACCCTGAGCGCTGCCAGGTATGACCCAAAAACCAAAAACAAAACAAAAAAAAAAGGATAGCCAGGGGATGAGATCTGGGCTCCATCAATGTCCGTCCCTCTTATTGCCACATGAGGGGGCTGACAGCTGGCCTGGGGTTCAGGCAGGAGCATGGAACCTGGAGCTCCACAAGCTGTGACACCGGGGCCATGAATGCAGACACCAGGCTCAATATCCCAGCTGCTGTTCTTTAGTTTTAGCCGAGCTGGGCAAGTATCCTGGTCCCTCAGTACCTCTGTTTCCTCATCTGTAAAATGAAGGTGGCAGAGCCTTCCTGGTGGTGGGTGCCATTGAGTATTTGAGATGGAGTGCAGGTGGGGCACAGAATTCAGTCATTAGTGTTTGAGGTGGAGACACGAGGGATGTCAGGGAGGGAAAAAAAACTGACCCCTGGTCACTGAGTTCATGGGGACAGAGCCTGGGGAGCACCAGGCACAGTCAGAGAGCAGTCGGGCAGAGGCCGGGGCCCCCAGTGGCAGCTGAATCCCTGGGGCTGCTCCTCTGGGGTCATCCACATTGTTCCCACAGGAAAGTTTATGGCTGGTGGAAGTTCCAGAACATCTTCCTCCTTGCTGCAGGACCTGGACCAAAATTGGCCAAAAAAGCATTATTGTGTTGGTCGACCAGGAAGCAGCTAGGCATAGGGGGTGGGTGAGTGGGTACCGAGTAGGCATCACAGCTCCCTCCAGGGATCACCACCTGGGAGCCAGCCAGAGAGACGCCCAGCACAACTCTGGTGCTAGCTCCCCTATCCCCTCCTGGCCAGGGGCAGGCAGCCACAGTCCCTGCCACTCCATCTACACCATCAAAAACAAAGACATGAAGATCCAACTACAATCATACTTGTAATTCATGGTGCTTAAATAAGATATTTTATAAAAAAAGAAAATAGAGGGGGCCGGGGCGGTGGGCGCTAAAGGTAAGGGTGCCTGCCTTGCCTGCCTAGCTTTGGACGGGACCGCGGGTTCGATCCCCCCGGTGTCCCATATGGTCCCCCAGAGCCAGGAGCAACTTCTGAGCGCATAGCCAGGGAGTAACCCCTGAGCGTTACTCTTCTGGGTGTGGGCCCAAAAGCCAAAAAAAAAAAAAAAAAAAAAAAAAAAAATAAAAAGAAAATAAGAGGCAAAAACATTGCCTCCCTGTTGCCATCACAGGGGCTGAGACTGAAGAAAATAAAGCCAAAGAGCAAAGGATGTAACAGGGCTGAATACTGTCTGAGCATGGGGTGAGATCCAGGTTCAATCCCCAGCACTGCATGGTCCCCTAAGAATTGGGGAGAAATGGGGCCAGAGAGATAGCATGGAGGTAGGGCATTTGCCTTGCATGCAGAAGGATGGTGGTTCGAATCTTGAGATCCCATATGGTCCCCTGAGCCTGCCAGGAGTGATTTCTGAGTGTTTCTACACTCAGTAGTAACTCGGGAGTAACCCCTGAGCGCTGCTGGGTGTGACACCCCCCCAAAAAAAAAAAAAAGAATGGCGGAAATGATCTCCAAGCACAGAAATGCACACACTCATTTACTCACCACTTATACAAAGCCACTGGACAGATAACCAGCAGTCAGACCTCTGAGCTAGTGTGTGAGTCCCCACCAGTTAAACAGCGAGGAGACTCCAGCTCCTTCATCAGGAACATACAGGTGGCTTGGGGGGAGGAGGAGGAAGAAGAGGAAGAGGAGGAAGAGAAATCGGAATCTGGATGAGGCCCAGGCAGGGGCACCTGCGTACAGTGGAGGGCAGGTCATTAGACCGAGCTGGGTGTGAGCTGCAAAGGCTCCCCAAAAGAGAAGCAGATCCTTGCTGGGACTATCTGGGGTAACAGTGATCATGGGCACCCACACAGCGGAGAGAAAGCAGAGGGATCCCCACTAGAACTGAAGCTGTGGAGAAGACTTCCACTTTGGGGCTGTTGGGGGCTCTGCAAGCTTTTTGCAATGGGCTGTTCCCCACTTGGTTGGTGTCTGCAGTCCAGGCTGCCATCTAAAAGACCCCCTACAGGGGCCGGAGAGATAGCATGGAGGTAAGGCGTTTGCCTTTCATGCAGGAGGTCATCGGTTCGAATCCCGGCTTCCCATATGGTCCCCCGTGCCTGCCAGGAGCAATTTCTGAGCCTGGAGGCCAGGAATAACCCCTGAGCAGCTTGCGCCGGGTGTGGACCCAAAAACCACAAAAAAAAAAAAAAAAAAAAAAAAAAAAAAAATAAAAGACCCCCTACAAAGACCCTTTTCCAGTATTAGCACAAGATGGCAACAGAGAGGGCAGACAGTAGAGGCAGGGCACATGTGTTGGTTGTAACTGGCCCTGGGACTATAAAGGATTCTTTAAGCACCACCAGGAGTGATCCTTGAGCACAAAACCAGGGGAGAGATTCTAAGCACCACTGGGTGTGGTCCCCAAACCCCAACCCCACCTCCCAAAAAACTATCAGGGAACACAAGAGTTACCTGTTCAGGGAATGAGCCCAAAGTGGACCTAAGGGGGCTTCCTCCCTTCCTCACCAGCAATTTTTTTTTGTTTTGTTTTGGGGCTACACCTGGCAGAGCTCAGAGTTTATTCCTAGCTCTGTGCTCAGGAATCACTCCTGCAGGTGCTCAGGACCATATGGGATGCAGGAGAATTAAACCCAGGTTGCTTGGGTACAAGGCAATCCCCCTCTCTCCACTGTTTATTGTTCCAGGGCAGATCCCCCTATCTGATCAGAAACTGCCTGACCAGGGTTACAGTCTGTGGACTTCATCTTCCTCTGGACAGGCCCTTGCCTGGATGGACCCCTGGCCCAGTTCAGGCCACAGGCCACAGGCCACAGGGTTGGGGGTTGGCTTAGGGCTTGTCTGAGGACCATTTCCAAGTCACTTGGAACGTCAGAGCTAGAGGCTGCATGCAGGACTCCGGTTGCATCCCCAATACTGCCTGGTCCCCAGCACTGCTGAGTGTGGTCCTCAAACAATAAGTGAGCAAAATTACAAAGAATTCAAAAGTCTGCCTTGCCCCTCAGCAGCTCGATAAAGCTGCAGCTGTCAGCCTCATCCCCTTCGTCACCTTCACCCCAACTCTCCATTAGGAGATAACACTGACTTCAGGGCTGGCTCCCCAAAGGCACCAGGCCATGGGTCTCAAGTGTTCTGCCATGGAGCAGGGCTTGTTTTCTAGGGACAATTGGGGGTCTCCTTCTTGACTTTCCATTTTCTAAGAAATGCCAAGCAGGGAACAGACTCCCCACACAGTCAGCTGAACTCCATGTTTTCTCAGGGAACAGATCTGTGGAGGAGTCCCCAAGGGCCAGCTCTCTCCTTCCAGAAGCTATTCATCCAACACGACTCAGAGGGGCCTGGCAGCAGGAGACCCCATAGAACTGAGTTAATTTTCCTTGCCTGTTATTTCACCTTTTCCATGCCTCATCAAGAGCCTGAGTCACAGCAACAGCTCAGATCATCTCATCAGGGCCAGAATGTCACACTGGGAACCCCTGTGAATGTACAGAGATCATCCAGAAGTCTTCCCTGGCCCCATGCTGGCTCCTACCTCCAAGATGCTCCCCAAGCAAAGGAAACCTGTGTGGTGAGGGATCCGTGCCTAGAACAAGGGCAGGACAGAAGGAGGCTGTAGGCCTGGCCCCATCACAGGACTTTCAGGGGAAAAAGTCAGAGAACATATTTGTGGGAGAGGACTGGGGGACCACAGAGAGAGATCCCAGTGACCACAGAACAAATATGTTGTACTATCAACCCTTCAGGGGAAGACTGGGTCTCTCACCCAGTCTCACCACAAGAACCCCAGCCCTTTGAGGCATTGTAGTTTTAAAACATTGGTACTAAAGAGGTATCATGAATATCACTTTAAAAGGAAAGGAGGAGGAGGAAGAAGAGGAGGAGGGAAGAAGAAAAAGAGGAGGAGGAAGAAAGAGGAAGAGGAGGAGGATGGTTGGGAGGGGAATGGTGGCAGGAAAGTATACTGGGTGAAGGGATGGGTTTGGACATGTTGACTGAAACTCAAGTCATGAACAATTTTGTAACTGGATCTCAGGGGGTGATTCTATTTTAAGTATAGAAGAAGGTAAGGAAGGAAGGAAGGGAAGGAAGGAAGGAAGGAAGGGAAGGAAGGGAAGGAAGGAAGGGAAGGAAGGAAGAAGGGAGGGAAGGAGGGAGGGGAGGGGAGGGAGGAGGGAGGGAGGGAGGGAGGGGAGGGAGGAGGAAGGAATTCCTAGCATGTTTGGGGGACCACATGTGATGCTAGGGTATCAAAACCAGCTTTGTCCTGTTCAGCCTTGTCAAGCCAAACATCCTACTGCTGTGCTCTCTCTCTTGAGCACAGAGCCCAGGAGTAAGCCTTGAACATTGACAGGTGTGCCCCTCCCCCCCAAAAGAAACAAAACAAAAACCCTAGTCAAGTCATTCAAAAGATCAAGATACCCTATCTCACCTCTCCACCCAGCTCCGCTCCATAGCCTCCTTCGAAAGCTCCTTTCAGCAATCCATCCATTCCCTCCACCTCCTCCCTCCCTCCAAAGCCCGGGAAGGAACAGAGAAGAAACTTGAGCGAGTAGCAAAGGGGAACTGGACCTTGGCAGTACACACTTGACTTTGCTGGGGTCATTGTCGATGTGGGTACTGCTGGCAGTGTGCCCAGGACAATCACTTCGGATCCCCGAATAGTTTTACTCGCACCGGGTTGTCTCCCCACCCACTCTGGAGGGGAATCAATTTTCCCTGCTATTTCGGGACACTGAGTTGGCAGAAGCTGCTGCATTGAGCCCAGCCCCTGAGTGACCGCTTTTGAAAAGGGCCCCTGAATCGGGGGCGATGAAAATTTCCTTCCCAGCTGACCTTGACCATGGCCAGCTCGAGATACGGTCCAGCCATACGCTGGAGAGGATCAGTTTCTTCGGGGTGTCCCTCGCTCTTGCTTGAAAATCAGGGCCACTATTCTCTTCCTTGGCTATCCAATGACACCCGTGGAAGGGGGAGATGGACCTTCTCGTTGCAGAGTTAGGGGACGCCACTGGCTCCCCACTCTCTGGAGAAACTTCTCTTTCTCCTATAAACTATCAGTGAGGTACCTTTGTGTGATGAGGCCCACTAGGGAGCGGTGACCATTACACTCCCACATCCCTCATCCCAGGGCCAGGAACCAGCTCGTCCATGCCCTGAATGGGGCCAGTTCCTCAGGGAGCTTGCAAATGTGAGAAATCCCAGGACAGAATACTTTTAAATAGGAAAAGCCCATTTTTAAGAGTCAAAGCAGCTTGAAAGCCCCTACCCAAAGCCTCCTCGTGGAAAAAAAAAAAAAATAAAATGAGTGTGCTTTGTTCCCTGCCAGTAGAGTTCCCAGTGAACTCAGGGGCACCATCGGAATCTGGATCTAGAAAAAAAAAAGTATTCAAAGCGAAGTCCTCAATGGCTGCAGTTAAGTACTGTCCTGGCATGGAACAGAGCAGTGGCTAGTTTTGTTGGCAGGATTGATCTTGAGGAAGGGGGATCCCCTTTCGGGGGTAAAGGGAGATGCTTCTTGCTTGAGTCAAGTCACATTTCTAAATCTGAGAGCTTCCAGAAAAGGGGGTCCTCACCATTCAATCCCCATGATGGGAGAGCAGGAGACACCCAAGCCTTCTGAAACCAGGCATCTCTGCATCCCTGCTGTACAGCATTTGACTAGGCCCCTCCACCCACTGCTTCCCCCAGCCAGAAGCACTGGATGTGAGCTGCTTTGGAGCAGGGCCATTGGCAGATGTGATGCATTCAATGGAGATGAAGTCACTCTAGATCCTAAATGGTCTAGAATGGACTTTTATGAAATCCACGTGAACACATACACACAAGCACATGTGAATATAAGTGCACACACATAGGCACACAGGACACAATGTCACAATAAAGAAAGGCAGAGACCAGAATGATGTCTATCAGCCAAAGGATGTTCAGGCTGGCAGGCAGCCACCATTAGTTGCAAGATTGCAAGAGAGGAATCTTTAGACAAGTACTTTCCCTGCCCTCAGCTACATTTCAGGGTCTGCCTCAGGAAGTCGATATTATACATTTCTCCGTCTTGTTTGTCGTGGTTTGGGGGGGGGGGTCACATCTGAGCAGAGCTCAAGGGATTGCTCAGTGGTGTTGGGGAGACAGGTGGTGCTAAGGAATGGAACTCAGGAGTCCAGCATGCAAAGGCACAGCATATGAACCAGCTTGCTGAGCCATCTTTCTGGCCCCTGTGTTGTTCTGAAGGTACCAAGTCCTGTGGCATTTGCCACAGTTTCCGGGGACATACAGCCAATACAGGAGCTGGGGCACAAGTTGGCTGGGCACCTGGAAGGAGGCCTGAGCACTCTCGAGTGGCCATGCCAGAGCTCACAGGATTAAGATTAACCTTCCAGGATTGAGTGTGTTGTGCATCTGAAGACAAAGAAAGGGAGACAACAAATTCTGTTCATTCTCCCCAAATGACAGCTAAAGGACTAGAAATTGGTGACAGGTCCAATGGTCACTGCATGCACAAGCCAACCATGCTCCACATACACGAATAGAATGAGGCTTGAAAGAAGGGGAAACTGAGGCGCATGCCAGCCCAAGTGGGTAGTTCAAAACTCAGGAGCTAGCTGAGGTTACACTGCCTATGAAAACAGTAGATTCGGAAACCCAAGATGAAGTCGACAAACCAGAAGCCCAGGGATGAACTCAATGGTAGAGCAAAGAAGGCCTATGTAAGGAGAGGAGGCCCCAGCTCCATAAAAAGGAACCTTAACAAAGGAGGTAAGATGCTTGTCCTTACACACAAACAGTCCCGAGTTCAATCCCCAGAACCACATAGGGTTCCTTGAACCCTGCCATGAGTGATTCCTGTAGCACAAAGCCAGGACACTTCCATGTATGCCTGCCCCGCTAAAGAAATTATATTTCCAACTTGTTTTTTGTTTGTTTTGTTTTTGGGTCATACCTGGCAGCGCTCAGGGGGTCACTCCTGGCTCTAGACTCAGAAATCGCTCCTGCAGACTGGAGACTCAGGGAACCATATGGGATGCCGGGATTCGAACCACTGTCCTTCTGCACACAAGGCAAACGCACTACCACCATGCTATCTCTCCAGCCTATTTCCAACTTTTTGGCTAGTAAAATAAATTTTTTTTTTTTTTGGTTTTTGGGACACACTCAGTGACGCTCAGGCTTACTCCTGACTATGTGCTCAGAATCGCTCCTGGCTTGGGGGACACCGAGGGATCAAACCTCAGTCTTTCCTAGGTTAGCGTGTGCAAGGCAAATGACCTACCACTTGTACCACCACTCCTGCACAGTAGTAAAATAATTCTAATTAAACCGCATCCATTTATAAAAGATAGAGCATGAGTCAGAGTGATAGTACAACAGTAGAGAGCTTGGTTTGCATGGAGTTGACTCTGGTTAGATCCACAGCATCTCATATGGTTGCCTGAGCCCAACAGGAGTGATTCCTGAGGGAGAGCCAGAAGCAAGCCCTGTGCATGCCCACTGAGTATAACCCAGAAACCAAAATATAAGATTAATTAATTAATTAATTAGAGAAAGGGGCCAACTGGAAACATGTTTCAAAAGGTTGAAATGCATGTTTGTGTTTGCATGTAGGTTCAGTTCCCACACTGCATGCATCTCCTGAGCACTGACTGAGCCAAGAGCAATCCCTAGCTCCACCAGGTGTTATGGGCGGTGTTGAGTGAGGGACACTGATGAGTGCCCTGCGCCCTGGCTCGTGTGTTTGCTGATGACGTCACTGGAGGGCGGCCGACGCTGCGGTGGCGAGGAGTACCACATGTGGGGTGACTATTATGATGTAACTAAGGTGCCTTGCTCCACCCTCAGGCAATGTGGTGTCTGTGTGTTGTGCCTGCCTGGTCAGTGAGGTTTTCCTCCACTCCTTCCACTGCCAAGAGGTCAGTCAAAAGTGCCATAGAAATAAATTTTTTGCCAGATGGGGGGTTTCTGCCCGATTGGGCTGTGGGTGACTCATATGAAAATTCCCCTTTGGGGGTGGTGAGGCATCCAGTGCTGAAATATCAAAGTATTGGGGGTGGTCGGTGGTTTGGGAGGTTAGGGGTTCGGTGCTGAAGTGCCCACTGTGGAAAATTTAGGCGGTTCGATGCTGAAGCATTTTAAAGGGGTTACATTGTAAATTTTATATGCATTTTGCAATTTCTTTTCAGTGTTCACATGTTGATTCCGAAACATATCAATTTGGGCATTATATAGGGAGATATAACTGAACTATCAGGGACTGAGTTGGTCTGCTTAGGAAAAGCCTGCAAGGGGTAAAGTGTTCACATCAGGGACTAATGGGGGTTCATACACTGTGTGTATATATACACACATTTGTATTTCACTAATATCAGTTTGGAATCCCTAGGAAACAAAAAAAGAAAAAATTGACAGCGAGTGTAGGACATTCAAAGAACAGTGGACTTACAATTACTTTTATGCAGTACAAAGAAAAAGCTGTGTCTGATATGCCAGAATAGTTGTGTTCAAAGAATACAATTTGCGACGCCACTATCAAACTCAACATAAAGATAAATATGATTGTTTGGTTAAAGAAGTGAGAAAAGATAAAATATTACAACTGAAACATACACTGACGACTCAGCAAAATACTTTTGTGAAGCAGAAGCAGTTAAATACTTCCTCACTGCGGGCAAGTTTTCAAGTTGCCAAGCTAATAGCTCGCAATGGCAAACCATTTGTGGAGGGAGACTTTGTTAAAGAATGCCTTATTTCTGTTGCCAGAGAGATGTGTCCAGAGAAGGCCGATTTATTTAGTACAGTGAGCCTTTCAGGAGTTACAATGACACGAAGGATTGAAGAAATGGGAGAAAATTTGCTGCACCATTTGCAAAACTCTGCAAAGAAATTTTGCTATTTTTCCTTGGCACTCGACAAAAGCAATGATGTTCGTGATTCTGCCCAACTTCTCATTTATATGCGTGGGACAAATGAGGTTTTTTTTTTTTTTTTTTTTTTTTGGTTTTTGGTGGCCACACCCATTTGACGCTCAGGGGGTTACACCTGGCTATGCACTCAGAAGTCGCTCCTGGCTTGGGGGACCATTCTGGGACGCCGGGGGATCGAACCCGGTCCGTCTAGGCTAGCGCAGGCAAGGCAGGCACCTTACCTCCAGCGCCACCACCCGCCCCCACAAATGAGTATTTTGAAGTCACAGAAGAGCTTGCTGCACTGCAAGTATAAAGGTACAACCACAGGAGTGGATATATTTGAAAAGGTTTGCCAAACTGTGAATGGTTTGGAGCTGACTGGGTTAAACTAGTCAGTGTAACAACTGATGGTACTCCTAGCATAGGTGGGGTCCTAAGAGAGGAGTAATTGCTCACATTACACAAGAGATGGACAAACATAACCATCTTCATCCAATTGCCATACACTGCCTCATCCACCAACAAGCGCTGTGTTGTAAATCACTGAAGTGGGACTCTGTTATGAAAATTGTGGTATCTTATGTTAATTACACTAGAACTCATGCACTAAACCACAGACAATTTCAGGAATTTCTATCTGAGGTAAATGTTGCCCATGAAGATGTTCTGTACCACACAGAAGTCCGTTGGCTGAGTAGAGGGAGAGTTTTGAAACGTTTCTATGACTTGCTTCCGCAGATTACAGCTTTTCTACTTTCAACAAACCAAGAAATACCAGAGCTCAATGATGCAGAATGGAAATGGCACCTTGCCTTTCTGACAGATATAACAGAGCTACTCAACAGTTTCAATCTGCAACTTCAAGGCAAGGGGAAGCTCATCTGTGATATGGCATCGCATGTGAAAGCATTTGAAGTAAAATTAGGCCTTCTCATAAAACAAGTACAGGAGGAAAACTTCAGTCATCTCCCAACAACTCAAAACCTGTCAGCGGACAAACCATTGGTTGCATTCCCAAAGGAAACATGTCTGGCTTCACTAGAATTGTTGCAAAAGGAGTTTCAATTTAGATTCAAAGAGCTTCATCTTCATGAACAGGACATACAGCTTTTTCGTAACCCATTTTCTGTTGAGATTGAAAATGTCCTTACAATTTACCAAATGGAACTGGCTGAACTGCAGAATTGTAACTCTCTGAAAGACGCATTTAAGTCAAGTAACCTTTTGAATTTCTATGCATCTCTCCCCTCTGAGACATATCCAAATATCAGGAACCATGCACTCAAAATGGTAACCATCTTTGGTAGCACTTATGCCTATGAACAGACTTTTTCAAGAATGAAACATCTGAAATCTCCAACCAGATCAAGATTAACTGATGCCCACTTGTATCACTTGTTACGGCTGGTGGTGACAAATATGGAACCGGACATTGACCATCTCATTAGCCAAAAGCAGGCCCACAGTTCCCATTGAAATATTGGTGCGTCAGAGGTGTTTGCCTTGCAAGCAGCCGATCCAGGGCCAAAGGTGGTTGGTTCGAATCCCGGTGTCCCATATGGTCCCCTGTGCCTGCCAGGAGCTATTTCTGAGCAGACAGCCAGGAGTAACCCCTGAGCACTGCCGGGTGTGGCCAAAAAAACAAAACAAAACAAAAAAATATTGGTGCGTGATCTGTTTATTTATAGATGTGAGTAGGAATTAGTAGCTCATATAGTCAGGCCCTCCAGCTCTCTAAGGGACCGTAATCCGGCCCCCACTTTAAAAAATTTGAAGACCCCTGCTTTAAAGGGTCAAACCTGGGGCCTCTCACACCTTAGGTACGAGCTCTACTACCACTTGGTCCATCTCCAAGGGCCTTTATATTTCACTTTTAAATTTATTAATCTTAGGGCAGGAGGTGTGACACTGATCAATCCGTAACATGGAAGAAAAAGTCTTAATTGAAAATAAATCATTGGTAAAAAAAAAAAATCATTGGTAATAACTTTGCCTTTGTTCTTCCTGAAACAAATGTATTATGACCAATTGTCTCAACTATGTGATATATTTTCTTTAAATAAATTTAAAAAAAAAGAAAAGAAAAGAAATCATTGGGCAGGAGAGATAGTATGGAAATAGGGCATTTGCCTTGCATGCAGAAGGATGGTGGTTTGAATCCCAGCATCCCATTTGGTCCCCCGAGCCTGCCTGGAGCGATTTCTGAGCCTGCCTGGAGCGATTTCTGAGCCTGCCTGGAGCGATTTCTGAGCTAGAGCCAAGAGTAACCCTTGAGCGATGCTAGGTGTGACCCAAAAACAACAACAACAAAACACACACACACACACACACACACAGGAAGAAGAAAAGAAATCAAAACTGATCATTTAAATTTTGAAAAAAGTGGGGGCCGGGAAGGTGGCGCTAGAGATAAGGTGTCTGCCTTGTAAGCTCTACCAAGGAACGGACCTCGGTTCGATCCCCCGGCGTCCCATATGGTCCCCCCAAGCCAGGGGCGATTTCTGAGCACATAGCCAGGAGTAACCCCTGAGCGTCAAACGGGTGTGGCCCAAAAACCAAAAAAAAAAAAAAAAATTTTGAAAAAAGTGAAGGGATCCATGGAGATAGCACAATGGGTAGGGTATTTGCTTTGCATGTGGCCAACCTGGGTTTGATCATCAAGCACTCCATATGGTCCTGAGCTCTGCCAGGAGTGATCCCTGAGCACAGAGCCAGAACCATCAGGAATGGCTCAATCCTTCACAAATATATAGATGAAGGAATGGACTATAATAGCCTTGTGGATCAAGTGGATATTTCTGAGCAAAGCCCCCCAACATCACATACCATCCTCATTTTCCTGCAAATTTCCAAGAGGTATTTGCCAAAGATTTATAGGAGAGGACTAGGAATTCCAGAAACAATTAAAAATCTCTCCTGAGATCCTTCCAATGAGAAATAGAATAGTAGGGATGGCAGGAACCAAAGAAACAGAAGCACTGGTTTCAAGACTACAGACACTTTAGACTGGCATGTGACATACAATTCCTAATTGATGTGAATGATCCTGGAGTCACCCGCAGCAGAGACAGCTCCTTGTTAATCAGCCAATATGTATGCACTTCCAAGCAGCTGTGTCCTTCTTTGTGGACCCAGATTACAGCTGGTAGTAAAGTCATTTCCTCTGAGAAAGTGACATACTTGTGTGATCCTATTGGTTTTTATAATTTGATTTGAAAAAGTGAATTGTTCTTAGTTTGAGATCTAAATCTGTAAAAAATATATCAGAAAAATGTACTAAAGAAATGATGTGTCCTGGAACAAATACTCTCCTAAAAAGGTTTATTGAGGGGCTGGAGCGGTGGCACCAGCAGTAGGGTGTTTGCCTTGCACACACTAACCTAGGAAGGATCTAGGTTCAATCCCCTGGCACCCCATATGGTCTCCCAAGCCAGGAGCGATTTCTGAGTGTACAGCCAGAAGTAACCCCTGAGTGTCACTGGGTGTGGCCCAAAAGGCAAAGCAAAAAAAAAAAAAAGGTCTATTGAGGGCCAGGAAGACTGTGTATGGGAGGAAGCGTGCCACAAAGTGGGGGTGGGGAGTATCATTAGGACAGAGAAGGGACCACTATGACAGTAATAGTTGAAAATGATCGGGGACGGCATGGTGGCGCTCGAGGTAAGGTGTCTGCCTTGCCAGCACTAGCCTAGGACAGACCGCAGTTCGATCCCCCAGCGTCCCATATGGTCCCCCAAGCAAGGAACGACTTCTGAGTGCATAGCCAGGAGTAACCCCTGAGTGTCACTGGGTGTGGCACAAAAACCAAAAAAAAAAAAAAAAGAAAAAAGAAAAGAAAATGATCACTCTGGACAAGAACTAGGTGCTGGGTCTGGAGCAGTAGCACATCAGTAGGGCAGTTGCCTTGCACACGGCTGACCTGAATTAAATCTTCCAATCCCTGGCATCCCGTTTGGTCTTCTGAGCCTACCAGGAGTGATTTCTGAGTGTAGAGCCAGGAGTAAACCCTGAGTGCCGATGGGTGTGGCCCAAAAACAATACCAAAACAAACAAACAAACAAAAAACTGGGGTTTTACAATATTGTAAACCAGTGTCTAAAAGGGGAGGGAGAGAGAGAGAGAGAGAGAGAGAGAGAGAGAGAGAGAGAGAGAGAGAGAGAGAGAGAGAGAGAAGAAAAAAGCCTGCCATAAAGGCAGGTAGGGGGAGGACAGGAAGGAAACTGGGGACATTGGTGGCAGGATATGGGGATATGTGCACTGGGCACTGGTGAAGAAATGGCTGTTGGAACGTTGTATGACTGAAACTCAATCATGAAGACTTTGTAACTGCAGAAAAACAAAGACAGTCTATTACACTGCTCAAATCCAGCCTCCTTTTTTCATGACTTCACAGTCCTTTGGGCTTGGTTAATTTTTTCCTAGTTTGACCTTCAGCAGTTAGCTTAAAATGTTTTCTATTATTTTTCCTTTTTAGGGGAGGGCTTGGGGTCACAGCTGGCGGTACTCAGGGCTGACTCCTGGCTCTATGCTTAAAGATCAGTCCTCAAGGGGCCGGAAAGATAGCACGGAGGTAAAGCTTTGCCTTGTATGCAGAAGGATGGTGGTTTGAATCCCGGCATACCATATGGTCCCCCGAGCCTGCCAAGATCGATTTCTGAGCATAGATCCTGGAGTGACCCCTGAGTGCTGCCGGGTGTGACCACCCCCCCCCCCCCAAAAAAAAAGCAGCTTTCTGGACTCATGGGGCCCAAAGAAAGTTCCAGAGCCAGCTGGGCCCACAGGGGAGCAAGGATAGCTCAGGGGATGGCCCTGCTGTTCCACCCAGTGACCACAGCACTTTCAGGCTCCGTCAAATAGTGGTGGGACCGAGATTAAAGACCCTGCCATATGCTGGACACAGGTATCCAACTGGAACCAGAGCCACTCTATAAGTGTCCAAATGGCAGACAGGGACCCCTGAACCTTGTGAAAGCCAGTATTCCAGCTGCCTCTTGGGGAGGGCAAATAGGTCCCTAAGAGTGAGACTCAGGGGGAGGACGAGTGTAGGTCAAACAGTGGCCCTTGAGAGGGGCGGATGGCCCTTCTTCTCTGTCTATGACAACGTCACCCTTTCATCACCTAGAAGTTCAGGAGACGCGCTATTTGCTCCATCTGACAGATAAAAACACACACAGGAGTGGCTAGAGAGATTGTACTGGAATGAGAACAATCCCAGTTCAATCCCCATCACTACAGAAAGTCCTCAGAGCTTCACCAGATATAGTGCCTAAGCACCAAGTCAGGAATAATCCCCGATTTCATGGTAACAACAGACCAGCAGGAGCACAGCAAATGCAATGGGAAAGTCTTGCAGAAACTGGTCGAGTGAAAACAGTAACACAGAAGGCTCAAAAGCAACTACCAGCTCAGCAAATCCTTAGATACAATGGAAGCCCACTGTGACATAAATGGTGCCACAGCAATAAAAAGGAAATTATTACAAAATGGACCTGTTACACTGGTAGTGCAGAGGGCTAAGGTTGGAGGTATAGGATGCATGCTGGGAACTCTGATGAAGGGAGGTCAACACTGGTGGTGGGAATGGCCCTAATTCACTGTCACTATATGCCATCGTGTTTATTTCAAGTTAAAAAAAATTTTATGGGCCCGGAGAGATAGCACAGTGGTAGGGCCTTTGCCTTGCATGCAACCGATTCAGGATGAACAGTGGTTCAAATCCCGGCATCACCTGAGACTGCCAGGAGTGATTTCTGAGCGCAGTCAGTATGAAGTGGTTTGAGTCAGTATCTCCTGCAGTCTTTACAGCTTTAGCTGTGAAAAAGAGCCCAAAGTCTCACCATTTCACTGGTCTCAGAGAGATGATCATGTCTCCAACGACTTGGGAGTTCTCCCACCATGCAAGTGTCTTCAGCCATTAGGACATCAGGAACAAAGTTTGTTTCCCTCAGGCTCACTCTCTGCTAGAAGTCAGCCAGTCCCTCCTCAGGTCACACTATGCTAGAGGAGAAATAGCAGCAGCCAGAGCTCCATAGCAAGGGTGGATCCACAGGCTTGGACTCTTCAATCTCATTCACAAGCCCTGATTTGCCAGTGGATCTGTGTTCAATGCCAATGGATCTTCCATTGGACACTAGTCTCCCCTGCTGAGCCCATGGGAACTAGGGGCTCTGTACACGGCACAATGAGAACAACCAATCCTACTAGCCATAACAACTGGTTGGGAGTCAGTAAAAAAGCAATAGAAAAATTCCGCGATCGGAGCCGGGGAGATAGTATGGAGGTAAGGTGTTTGTCTTTCATGTAGAAGGACGGTGGTTCGAATCCTGGCATCCCATATGATCCCCCCAGCCTGCCAGGAGCGATTTCTGATAGGGCCAGGAATAACCCTAAGCACTGTCAGGTGTGATCCCACCCCCCCCCAAAAAAAAAAAAAACAAATTCCAAAACCAAAATCAAATAATCAAAGGGCTGGAGCCATAGCACAGTGGCAGGGAGTTTGTCTTGCAGGTTTGATCCCCAGCATCCATATGGTTTCCAGAGCCTGCCAGAAGCCATTTCTAAATGCAGAGCCAGGAGTAACCTCCGATCGCTGCTGGGTGTAGCCCAAAAACAAAACTAAAAGTTCCAAGAGAGATAGATTGTACAATGGGTAGAGCAATGCATGTATTTTTCCATGCAATCCCCAGATCAATCCCCAGCATTCCATATGCTGCCATATAATCCCCACCAAATAAAATACAATAAAAGTTCCACCAAGAAAGAATAGGCACAGGAGCAAGAAGAAAATAGAGCCAGTGCTGTGCTTACTCTTTCTCCCTGGAGCTGCTGGGAAACCTACAGAAATAAGCAGGTTCTCAGGAGACAACTGGAGAAGTTGGCTAAAGAATGTGAGGAAGAAACTAGATGATCTGAGTGCCTAGATCCAGTCATTCCTAATCCCAAATGGCTTTTAGTTTCATGATCTCATGAATCCGATTTTGTTCAGGACATTGATGATTGAAAGTGGTAGACAGGCCAGTGTGGAGGACTGGAACACACCCAAGAGCCCTAGAAAAGCAGCACCAACACGCACATTTATATGCACATACGTCTTTTCATGCTTTCATGGGTGTTTCTGCAGAAAAGAAACAACGCCAATATTTTGTTTTCTGTTTTTGATTTTGGGCCACACCCGGCAGCGTTCAGGGGTTACTCGTGGCTCTATGCTCAGAAATAGCTCCTGGCAGGCTCGGGGGACCATATGGGATGTCAGGATTCGAACCACCATCCTTATGCATGCAAGGCAAACGCCCTACCTCTATGCTATCTCTCTAGCCCCCAACAACACCAATATTTTTAAATGTCCATATCACTGAGTCACAAAGTGGGACCTTCCAGTGAAGGTCCTGGAACACCTTGTTGGATCCAATTGGAAGGAAGGAATCTCTGTGAACAGCAAATCCCTAAACAGCTCCAGGTCTCTGGCAAACACCCTCCAGGAGCTGCTTTCTATCCTTGCCCTGTTTGTAGGGGCAAGCAGGAAAAGTATAGGGTCACACCAGGTGGAGCTCAGAGGCTATTTCTGGCTCAGTGCTGATGCAGAAGGGGTAACTCCAAGAGGCTCTCAAGGGGCTAGACAGTGCTAGGGACCAAAGCCAGGGCTCTAGCATGCAAAGTAGAAACTCCGTTTCTAAGCATCTCTCTCTAGCTGCCTAGTTGCATCTTTTTTTTTTTCTTTTTTGGATTTTGGGCCACACCCGGCGGTGCTCAGGGGTTACTCCTGGCTGTCTGCTCAGAAATAGCTCCTGGCAGGCACGGGGGACCATATGGGACTCCGGGATTCAAACCAACCACCTTAGGTCCTGGATCGGCTGCTTGCAAGGCAAACGTCGCTGTGCTATCTCTCCGGGCCCCTAGTTGCATCTTAGCTGCCAGAATTTAGCTTCCTTGATGGCCAAACTAGACCCACCAAGGTCTGAATATGGTGGGAAATCAGAGTTTGGAAGTAGGGGTGTTAGGGACGTGGAGAAGGTTAAAAGGCTGCAGGCTGGTGCCCCACGGTAAGGACAGGGGCCAGGACTGGACAACAGCCCAGACCAGGAGTGGCCGGAGCTGGGCCACATAGTGTCTTTAAATAGAACCTCCTCATAGGGGACAAGCACATTCCAAGCGCTTTTTAAACCGCCCCAAGCGTGACCTGGCTAGCAGCCTCAGCTCCCACAGGCACGTTTCCGGCACTGGCCCAATTCTGGATATAATATTAATAGCCCAACTGCGATATCATGACCTTAAAAGGTAGGATTAGAGGGCCAGAGAGATAGTACAATGGGTAGGGTGCTGGCCTGTACATGACCGACCCACACAGTTCAGTCTCGGGCATCCCATATGGTCTCCCCATCCCCTGAGCGCAGAGCCAGGAGTCAGTCCTGAGCACCACGGGGTGTGGGCCCAAAACCAAAAATTCAAAATAAAGAACAGGATTAGTTTTGTGCCCACTCTCCAAAGGAGGAAGCCAGGACAGAAGAGGTGCCACGCTGTCGGGCCACAGCGGAGCAGGGGGCGCTCAGAGGTGACTCCCCAAACTCGTGGTGTTGGGAAACAACCAGCAAATCCTCAAAGCTTTGGTGCGTGACAGTCAGGCCAGGCCAAAGCCCCGTGGACCGGTTACCAGATACAGGGTCCCGTTTGGACAAGGACAAGGACAGGAAAGAGAGAAGAAAACCCACAAGCCATCCCCAAGACTACATACATGCAGGGCGCGCGGGAACTTCTTGGCCAAGATTCTACAAACTCCAGGGATCAGAGCCTCTGCCTGCGGGCATCCCAAAACGTGCACAGAGGCCACGGACAAGTGTTCTCTTAGGTTTAGGGAAAGGAAAAGGACCCCAGGGCTGATGAGGCTACCTGGGTGGCTAAAAATTAGTGCCCTAGGGGAGAACTCCTTGCGCACCCGCCTGGGAGTTTCCTAGAAGTTGCGCTCCGAGCAAATCTCGGGAACCAGTCCAAGGGGAGGCGGAGCCGGCCTCCAGGAGCCCCACACTAGGGCTTCCCAGTCTTGGGGCCACCTCTGGGTTGGTTCTGGGTAGCTCCAGCCGGGTGTTCCAGCCCCATCGGTAACCCCACTAGCACGCCTTGGTGCGCGCAACGCAGGACGCACGGTGAGGCTGGACCCAGCACTCTTTCCATCCCATCCCATCCCATCCCGGGGGTGCCAGCCACTCACAATTTGAACATCCTCTCCAGGTCCTTGATGAGGCGGCGGCTGAAGTCGGGGAACTCGGAGTAAGGGTGGAAGACCCGACACCCCCGAGGCCGCGCCGCCCCGGCGTTGATGTCCAGCCGGCGGCTCAGCTGCGCTCGCAGCTCGTCGTCGGCGCTGGAGGGGGGCTCCGGGGCTCGGGGCTCCGGCAGCACTAGGGGTTCGGGAACCCCAACCGGGCTACTTTCCTCCTCTTTTTCCTCCTCCTCCACCTCCCATTGCAGTCTCCTCCGCAACTGGCGCGCCAGTTCCTCGCTAGCCATGACGGGACCGCGGGGCCGGGACGAGCGATGCGCGTCTTGGAGACTCGGGGCGCGGCGGCTGGACCCGAGGAACCCCAGGCGGTGGGGCGGAGTCGCGGCTTGAAGGCGGTGCCCCGACTCGGGGACCGCCCGGCGCAGGTGTGCGCGCCTCTAGGGGCCCTCCCCGACCTTTTTGTTTTGTTTTGTTTTGTTGTTTTTGTGTTTGGGTCACACCCGGCAGCGCACAGGGATTGCTCCTGGCTCAGCGCTCAGAAATCGCCCCTGGCAGGTTCGGAGGCCCATATGAGATGCTGGGGTTCGAACCACTGTCCTTCTGCCTGCAAAGCAAACGCTCTACCTCCTGGCTATTTCTCCGGCCCCCTTCCTCCAACTTTTCATCCGCCCCCCACTTCCCTGGACTCGGCCTGGCGATCGGACCTAACTAGCCTGAGCTCAGCGTGTCGATGGGTTTGGGGAGCCCCGACACTGATCGGTGTCAGAGGAGGAGGGTGGCGACCGTTTGGACAGTTCCCCCAGGGGTAATCGAGGCCGGGATGGGATGGGGGTGCGGAGGGCCGAGCGCCCCCAGGGACAGCCGCACGCTCCCCACGACAGCGGCAAGAGTGCGCGGCACAAGTTTCCAGGGACCCAAGAGATGGGACCGCGGGGAGGGCGTTTGACTTATACCAAGATTTGATCTCTAGCACCCCATAGGGTATCCCGTCAGGGCAGAGACGGTATTAAGTCCTGAGCACCGCCGGGTGTGGCCTCCAAATTTCCCCTCCCCTCCTCAAGTTTGGATTTTGTATTATTTTTTTTACTGTTGTTTTGGTTTTTTGGGCCACACCCGGCAGCGCTCAGGGGTTTCTCCTGGCTCTGCGCTCAGAAATCGCTCCTGGCAGGCTCGGGGGACCATATGGGACGCAGGGAATCAAATTCAGGCCCATTTTGGGTCGGCCGCCTGCAAGGCAAACGCTTACGGCTATGCTATCTCTCTGGCCCCTGGTTTTGCTTTTATGTTTGGAGAGTTTATTGTTTGTTTATTTTGTTTGGGGGCCACACCCAGCGGTGCTCAGAGATCACTCCTGGGCTTGGCATCCAGGGATCCCTCCAGGCAGTGCTGGGGTGGGGGGACTAGATGGGATGAAAGGGATCAAACTGGGGTGCAGGTTCCCCGGGGCTGAACTCCAGAGCGACCTTCACCCCAGGAGTAACCCAAACACATCGCATTTAGAAACAAAATGACTGAAACGCGAAAAGCAAATAAGCAAACAGAAGAGAGTGAGCAAACGGCCAGAGCGGGGTTCCCCAGAACAGAGCATGGAGCGCCCAGATACACCAGGGCCAGCGAGAAGAGGGGCGATGAGATAAGAGTGTTTGAAGCCAAGGTGGCCACGCCGCCCTGCCTGTAGCTCGGATTCTCCCTGGAGAGGTTGGCGCTAGTGATGACAGCGGCGGTTACATCAGCCACCAGCATGACCTTGTAAACATTGCTTCGCCCCAGGGAGCTCCTGGTAGTCTCTGATGGTCCTGGGAAGGATTGGGCATCTGTAGGAGAGCCAAGAAAGAGAGAGATTGGGGGAGGTTTGAAGGTTTGTTTGTTTGTTTGTTTTAACAAAAACACTATTAAAGGGGCCAGAGAGCGGTGGAGCAAGCGGTAGGGCGTTTGCCTTGCACGCAGCTGGCCCAGGACACACCTGGGTTTGATCCCCAGCATCCCATATAGTTCCCCAAGCCAGGAGCGAGTTCTGAGCGCACAGCCAGGAGTAACTCCTGAGTATCACCGGGTGTGGCTCAAAAACAAAACAAATAAAGGGGGTGGCAGAGAGACAGAGAATACCAGCAGGTAAGGTGCTTACCTCTTTACGTGACCGACCTGGGTTCGATCCTCAGGAGTAACCCCTGAGTAGTGCTGGGTATGGCCCCCTTCCCCCCAAAAATATTGATCAAAGTTCGTCTTAAATGTAAAAGTGTTTTAGAATTGAGTTCAGGGCCAGAGAGATAGCATGAAGGTAGAGCATTTATTTGCCTTGCATACAAGAAGGATGGTGGTTCAAATCCCATCCCAGCATCTCATATGGTACCCTGAACCTGCCAGGAGGGATTTCTGAAAGTAGAGCCAGTAGTAACCCTTAAGTGCTGCCGGGTGTGACACCCCCCCCCCCAAAATGAGTTCAGTCCCCCTACTGAATGTGGCATTCACCATTAAAACCACAAAGGGGCCGAGGGATAGTACAATGGGTAGGGCATTTGCTTTGCATACAGACCAAAGACCAAACCAACCCGAGGACAACCAACCTGGGTTTGATCTCAGCATTCCATACAGTCCCCTGCTCCCCCCCCCCCCAGCCTGCCAGGAGCGATTTCTGACCTGAGTTAGGAGTAATCCCTGAGTACCACCTGGTTTGCACCCCCAAGAAAAACCACCATGAGAAAATATATTCCTATTACTTAAATATGCAATGTACGTGTGTATATCTACATCAGTATATGTAAGAATGAGAGCATGTCCCATGTTATTTCTAACTTCATGCTATTAATTATTTCTAAATTCATGTTAAATTGAAAATATTCTGAATTATTGTGTTGTACAATTTGACTACACTACAACCACTGAAGCATATGCAAAAGAATGAAGTGCTCGGGGCCAGGCGGTGGCGCTAAAGGTAAGGTGCCTGCCTTGCCTGCGCTAGCCTTGGACGGACCTCGGTTCGATCCCCCGGTATCCCATATGGTCCCCCAAGCCAGGAGCAACTTCTGAGCACATAGCCAGGAGTAACCCCTGAGCATTACCGGGTGTGGCCCAAAAACCAAAAAAAAAAAAAAAAAAAAAAGAATGAAGTGCTCAAGGATCACCCCTGGTGAGCCTCGGGACCATTTGCTCTGCTGGAATTAAACCTGAGTGCAAAGTAAGTGCCTTCCTTCCTTGCTGTACAACTTATTGTACTATCTCTCCAGGCCCCCAAATGAATTTTGTTGTATGCATGCATTTATTATAGCTCAGTTAATCTGCTTTTATTGTGTTGTAGTTGTGTGTGTTCTGGTTTACAGTTCTGGGGATCTGGGCATCAAACCCAGAACCTCACAGACACAGACTCTACCACTGAGCCACATTCCTGGCCAGTACTATTCTTTTCTTCAAGTGATCATCATATGGAACTGGAGAACATGGAACTGGAGAATTGATGCAGCACTTAGGGCACTTGAGCCCAGCACCCCAGAGCATCAAGCCTGGAGTAAATCCTGTTTTGGGGTTGTAGCCCCCAAACACACAAAACAAAAACTAATTGACAACCATAAACATTACATTTTTTTGTTGTTGTTTGTTTGTTTGTTTGTTTTGTTTGGGTCACACCCAGTGGTGCTCAGGGGTTACTCCTGGTTCTACACTCAGAAATCACTCCTGGCAAGCTCGGGGGATCATGTGGGATGCCTGGATTCAAACCACCATTCCTTCTGCATGCAAGGTAAATGTCCTACCTCCCAAATAACAAACAAACAAACAAACAAAAGCCATTTTAGACTTTGTGGTTATCAACTTTTTTGATACTCCACCAAAATTCCCACAATCGATAATTTCTTGAAGCTGACAACATAGAAATGAAGTATACACACCAAATTTCATACTGCTATATTAAAATCTATTGTTCTTTTTTTATTTTTGTTTTTGTTTTTGGGCCACACCTGTGATATTCAAGGGTTCCTCCTGGCTATAAGCTCAAAAATCGATTGCTCCTGGTTTGGGGGACCATATGGGATGCCGGGGGATTGAACCATGGTCCGTCCTAGGCTAGCATGGTCAAGACTGACGCCTATTGCTTGTGCCACCGCTCAGGCCCCATATTGTTCTATCTTAATAAATCCTAGTCTAGATATAATTTTGTAGGATTAAATACTGGTTGTGTTGACACATTTTACTTATATGATTAATTCTGGGGCTGGAGCAATAGCACAGTGGCAGGGCCTTTGCCTTGCACGTGGCCAACACAGGACCGACCCAGGTTCGATGCCCGCCATCCCGTATGGTCCCTTGAGCCTGCCAGGAGTGATTTTTGAGGAAGAGCCAGGAGTAATCCCTGAACTCTGCCGAGTATGGTTCAAAAACAAACAAACAAAAGTTTTTCTCAATTCTACTCCTTGCTTAGGAACTAGAGAGATGATAAACAGGATAAGGCAACTGCCTTGCATGTGGCTGACTCTAATTCAACCTCTGGCAGCAAATTTGGTCCCTCGCATAGTCAGAAATGACCCCTAAACAAGAGCCAGGAATAGCTTCTGATCATTGTGGTGTATGGCCTCAAGCTTTCATCCCAAATCCAATTTTTGCTTAAAACTTAAATGCTTGGGCCAGAGAGATAGCACAGAGGTAGGGCGTTTGCCTTGCTTGCAGCGAACCCGGGACGGACCCAGGTTCAATCCTTGACATTTCATATGGTGCCTCCAGCCTGCCAGGAATAATTTCTGAGTGCAGACCCAGGAGTAATCTCTGAGTGCCACCAGGTGTGGCCCCTCAAAACAAAACAAAACAAAACAAAACAAAAATACCTTAAATGCTGGGGCTAGATAGTATCATGAGTAGGGCACTTGCCTTGTATACAACTAACCAGGTTCTAGTGCCAGCACCCCATAAAGTTCCCCTACTTCTGCCAGGAGTGATCGTTGAGAATAGTGCCAGGAGTAAACCTTGAGCACTAGCAGGAGTTATCCCCAATTATTGCCACATATGGCCTCTCCCCCAGAAACTTAAATGCTACTTTGGGGGTGCTCCCAAGAAGCAATGCTGAGGCCCTCTCTCTGCAGTTCTGTCAGCCATTCAATGCAAGGTCCCAAGATGCTGTGATGGTGATTACCTGGCTACTCTGGCAGTGCTCAGGGACTGACAAGGCCACAATGGCCAGCGACTAAGGACGGCTCCAACCTCAGCGCTCTGGGTTGGCTCCAGGCTCAAAGCATGTGCTCCTGCTATTTAATTATCTCCCTGACCCCATACCAAAGATGATGAAAAGAGGAGCTGGAGCGGGCTGAAGAGACAGCACAGCGGTGTTTGCCTTGCAAGCAGCCGATCCAGGGCCAAAGGTGGTTGGTTCGAATCCCGGTGTCCCATATGGTCCCCCGTGCCTGCCAGGAGCTATTTCAGAGCAGACAGCCAGGAGTAACCCCTGAGCACTGCTGAGTGTGGCCCAAAAACCAAAAAAAAGAAAAGAAATAAAAAGAGGAGCTGGAGCAATAGCACAGCAGTAGGGCTTTTGCCTTGCATGCAGTCGACCCTGGATGGACCCAGGTTCGACTCCCAGAAACCCATATAGTCGCCCAAGCCTGTCAGGAGTGATTTCTGAGCACAGAGCTAGGAGTAACCCCTGATTGCCATTGAGTGTGGCCCAAAACTTTCCCCAGAAAAAATTGAGAGATTTTGGTTTGGGGGGCCATATGTACGGTTGCTCAGGGCTTACTCTGCACTCAGGATCACTCTTGGCATGCTTGGGGAACCATATGGAATGCCAGGAATCAAATCTAGGTCAGCTCAGTGCAAGGCATGCATCCTACTTGCAGTACTATAACTGTCCCACACCAAATATTCATTTACTTGAATTACCATGAAATCTAGTTACAAAATTGTTCATGATTGAGTCTGTCACATAATGTCCAACACCTAGCCCTAGGTGCATCCACTTTCCCACACCCCATCTCTATAGCAAGCAATTTTTTTTTCTTCCTTTCTCCTTTAGACACTATGCTTGGCAATGCTGTTCCTAAAAAGGTATCATGCCGGGGCTGGAGTGATAATACAGTGGTAGCACTTTTGCCTTGCAAGCGGGTGACCCAGGAGGAACTTCAGTTTGATCCCCGGCATCCCATATGGTCCCCCAAGCCAGGAGTGATTTCTGAGCTCATATCCAGGAGAAACCCCTGAGCGTCACCGGGTGTGGCCCCAAAACAAAACAAACAAACGAAAAAGGTATCATGCCTATCATTTTATCTTCTTTCAGCACCCAGTTCTTGTCCAGAGTGATCATTTCCAACTGTCATTGTCATGATAGGTTCCTTCTCTGCCCTAACTGCATCTTCCACCCACTTTGTGGAAAGCTTCCTACCATGGACCAGCCCTCTTGGCCATCATCTTTATTGTCTTTGGATATTATTACCTACTATGTTTTTATTTAATATCCCACAAATAAGTGCTATCCTGTGTTTGTCCTTCTTTTTCTGAATCATTTTACTCAACACAATACTCTCCATGTATGTCCATAAGTGAATTTCCTGACTTCATTTTTCCTAGTGGCTGAGTAGTAGTATTCCCCTGGTCAGACGTACCATAGTGTTTCTTCATCCACTCATTTGCTCACAGTCACCAGTTCTTCCCTGTGTTGCAATGAACTTAGGAGCACAGATGCCTTATCTACGTTGTGTTTTGGGGCCTCTAGGGTATATTCTCAGGAGCTGTATTTCTGGATTGCATGGGAGCTCAATTTCTAGTGTTTATTTTTGTTTTGATTTTTGAATATCTGTAATGTTTTCCAAAAAGGCTGTACCAGTTGACATTCCCACAAGCAGTAAATGAGAGTACCTTTCTCCCTGCTTCTATGCGAGTTCTGGTTGTTCTTTTTCCTTTTTTTGGGGGGGGGAGGGGGGTTACACCCAGCAGCACTCAGGGGTTACTCCTGGCTTCACGCTCAGAAATCGCTCCTGGCAGGCTCAGAGGACCATATGGATGCCGGGATTCGAACCACCGTCCTTCCGCATCTAAGGCAAATGCCTTACCGCTGTGCTATCTCTCCGACCCCTGTTCTTTTTCTTTTTGATGTGTGCCAGGCTCTGCCACACCACACATCTTTAAAAGACATGTATAGGGCCAGAGAGATAGTACAAAGGGTACTTTTGATTACTTTTGATTCAACTGATAATCCCTGGCACCACATATGATTCCCCAGGCCCACCAAGAGTAAGCACTGAGCATACTCAAGTGTGGCAAAAGGAAGGAAGGAAGGAAGGAAGGAAGGAAGGAAGGAAGGAAGGAAGGAAGGAAGGAAGGAAGGAAGGAAGGAAGGAAGGAAGGAAAGAAGGAAGGAAGGAAAGAAGGAAAGAAGGAAAGAAGGAAGGGAGGGAGGGAGAGAGGTGGGAGAGAGGTAGGGAAGGAGGGAAGGGAGGAAGGGAGGGAGGGAGGGAGGGAGGGAGAAAGAGAGAGAGAGAGAAAGAAAGAAAGAAAGAAAGAAAGAAAGAAAGAAAGAAAGAAAGAAAGAAAGGAAAGAAAGGAAAGAAAGAAAGAAAGAAAGAAAGAAAGAAAGAAAGAAAGAAAGAAAGAAAGAAAGAAAGAAAGAGTGGGAGAAGAAAAGAATGGAGGAAGGAGGAAGAAGAAAAAGAAAGGAAGGAAGGAAAAAAGAGAAAAAAGTGAAGAGTGGTTTGTCTCCTATAACTGGTTTTGGAGGGTAGGAGTCGATACACACAGATACACAAATGTAATACTTCAAAAGGGCCCAAGACAGTTCAAAGGCCAGGCGGGAGTACAGGCTTTGCATGTGGGAGTCCCTCATGCAGTCCTAGGCACTGACTGACTGTCTCATGGCCCTGAGCATCGCAGGGTGTGCCTCAAACTAAGACTTCTAAAGGAAAACAAAACAATTAAAAGAGAACAAAAAAGACCATTAATATCTTAGCATTATAATAGCTATCAAGGATCCGGTGACCACAATTTTAAGACCCTATAATCTGCAGTATGCCTTTCAATGGTAGCCAAGTAATCCAGTCTTCATTTAGCCTGAATTACCACTGTCCCATCCCAGTCTTGCAAGCTGATGCCTGTCCTTTGTTATCCACACACTGGACCGGCCTCCTAGGTGGAGTGGATTCAAAATTGAAATATTAGTGTTAGAGTGATAGTACAGTGGGGAGGGTGCTTGTCTTACATGTCCTGGCTGGCCCAATTTCAATCCCCAGTATCCCAAAAGGTCCCCCAAGCACTGCCAAGAGAAACTCATGAGTACAGGGCTAAGAAACTCCTAAGCACCCAGGTACAAAAAATAATTTTGGAGGCTCTAATATCTCTACTATTCTCTCTCCTCCCCTTTGATCTAAAACAGAGTATTATCCCCCAGTCTCGGGGACAGGGTCAGGAGAGAAGAGGTATGAACCCTGGCTGCTCTCAAGCCCCTGGGTGACAGAGGTTACTTTTTTTGGGTAGTTTCTGGGTTACATAGGGCAGTGCTCAAGATTTACTCCTGGTGGTGCTCAGGAGATCATATGGGATACCAGGGATCGAACCTGGGTTGGCTGCACGCAAGGCAACTGTACTACCCACTCTACTATGGTTTCTGGGGAAGCTACCTCACTCTCACACCCCGTGACCCCTGGATCTGCACTTAGGAATTAGTCCTGGTGGACTCAGGGGATCATATACGATGCTAGGGATCAAAACCAGGTTGGCTTTAAGCAAGGCAAGTACCTTACCTCTGGGCTATCACTCCTGCCTAAAGAAAGACAACATTTGGGCTGGAGAGATAGCATGGAGGTAAGGCATTTGCCTTGCATACAGAAGGACGATGGTTCGAATCCTGGCATTCCATATGGTCCCCTGTGCCTGCCAGGAGTGATTTCCAAGCATAGAGCCAGGAGTAACCCCTGAGTGCTGCCGGGTGTGACCCCCCCCAAAAAAAAGACAACATTCCCCAACTTTTATTCCACCTAGTAATATAATTGTTCTATGGTCAATCTCCTGTGTCTGATTTACCATCGATTAAGAGGCTAAATTATATGTGTCTGTGCATTTGTCTTGCCCAGAATTCTCATCAGGAGTGTGTGAGGATGTAAAAGTTATTTGTGGTGTGTCTCTGTGCTCTCACGCCAATGCCCAATC
The DNA here is from genome assembly GCF_024139225.1 of Suncus etruscus. Taxonomy (NCBI): domain Eukaryota; kingdom Metazoa; phylum Chordata; class Mammalia; order Eulipotyphla; family Soricidae; genus Suncus; species Suncus etruscus. Next base: position 18,967,307 of record NC_064849.1, read on the forward strand.
GGCCTTTAGTGTGCATTCTGGCAGATTAGGGGGACCAGATGGGATGGTTCTAATCCTAGAGGAGCAAAGAAATGACCAGAATCTGAGCCAGGCTGTGAATCTGAGGCACATGGACACACAGAAAGAGGGAGCCTCTAGTGACTCAGTAGCCAAATGAAGGGACTGCATTTTCTTTTCTTTTCTTTTTTTTTTTTTTGGTTTTTGGTTTTTGGGTCATGCCTGGCGGTGCTCAGGGGTTCCTCCTGGCTCTACACTCAGAAATTGCTCCTGGCAGGCTTGGGGGACCATATGGGATGCTGGGATTCAAACCACCATCCTTCTGCATGCAAGGCAAACGCCTTACCTCCATGCTATCTCTCCGGCCCCTAGATCTGTATTTTCTTCCCAGCATAAAAACAAGACAAGGGGGGCCGGGCGGTGGCGCTAGAGGTAAGGTGCCTGCCTTGCCAGCGCTAGCCTTGGACGGACCGCGGTTCGATCCCCCGGTGTCCCATATGGTCCCCCAAGCCAGGAGCGACTTCTGAGCGCATAGCCAGGAGTAACCCCTGAGCATCACTGGGTGTGGCCCAAAAACCAAAAAAAAAAAAAAAAAAAAAAAAAAAAACAAGACAAGGGGCCGGGCGGTGGCGCTGGAGGTAAGGTGCCTGCCTTGCCTGCACTAGCCTAGGACGGACCGCGGTTCGATCCCCCGGTGTCCCATATGGTCCCCCAAGAAGCCAGGAGCAACTTCTGAGCGCATAGCCAGAAGTAACCGCTGAGCATCACAGGGTGTGGCCCAAAAACAAAAAACAAAAAACAAAAACAAAACAAACAAACAAACAAAAAAAACAAGACAAAACCTCCAATGGAGGAATCTATCTGCCTGGGGGACCTGAGGGTCAGAGGAAGAAAGGAAAGGGCAGGAAGTGTGGAAATAAAAGGAGCTGGAGAGAGGCTGGAGCAATAGCTCAGCACCCAGGTGAAAGCTGGTAAAGTGGTGCCCCCTCAGCCAGCCTCGACAAGTGCCCTCCTTCTTCATTGGCTCCAGGCTGACGATCTAATTGCTTGCTTTGTTTTGGAGCCATACCTGGCACTACTCAGGGGGTTCCTCCTGACTTTGCACTCAGGGGTCATTCTTGGCTGGGCTCAGGTGCCAAGGATTGAGCCGGGGTCAGCTGTACCATCACTCCAGGCCCCACATCTCCAGGATTGGGCAAGGACTGGACACAAGATTCAGATGTCCTTAGGCAAAAGCTTGTGTGAGTGGAATCACAAGGATCTAGTACTCCTCCAGAATGACTGGCAGAGGGGTTTGGGGTGTAGTAGCCTTGTGGTGGATCACTGGCTTTGCATGTGTGAGGCTATGGGTTCAATCCCAGGCTCCCCATTAAAAACAAAACAACAACAACAAAAAAAAACAGGGCCCGGAGAGATTGCACAGCGGCGTTTGCCTTGCAAGCAGCCGATCCAGGACCAAAGGTGGTTGGTTCGAATCCCGGTGTCCCATATGGTCCCCCGTGCCTGCCAGGAGCTATTTCTGAGCAGACAGCCAGGAGTAACCCCTGAGCACCGCCGGGTGTGGCCCAAAAACAAACAAAAAAAAAACAAAAACAAAAAAATAAACAACAAAAAAAACCAAGCAACAACAGAATTACTGGTAAAACAAAGCTACCACCATCAACTTAATAAATTCCATTTGAGAATGATTTATTCCAAGGGAAAAGTTTCAACAGGCAAATTGGAAACAGAATTTCAATAAATTATCCGCAAGTGAGGCTGGAGAGGTAACACAGGGTTAACAAAGAAGCCTTACTCATGTTGGCTTATGTAACTTCCACCTCCCAGCCCTGGATATGGGAACCCTTTTCTCCCAGCATCACCAAGAGAGATTCCTGAGCACAGCTGAGTGTAGTCCCAAAACCAAAACAAATAAGCATATCTGAAGTGCTACAAAGTAATAACACAACGAAAGATCAAGGATAGGACCGGAGTAATAGTAAAGAGAGAGAGGGGGCCGTAGTCATAGCAGTAGTTGGGTGTTTGCCTTGCACGCTCCTGCTCTGGGACAGACCTGGTTTCAATTCCCGGCATCCCATATGATCACCAGAACCTGCCAGGAGTGATTTGGAGTAACCCCTGAGTGCTTCCCAGTGTGGTCCAAAAAGAAAAAAAAAACAAAGCAAAATAAAAAAGGGGCCGGAGCGGTGGCGCAGGGTGTAAGGCGTCTGCCTTGCGCGCTAGCTTAGGACAGATCTAGGTTTGATCCCCTGGCGTCCCTATGGTCCTCTAAGCCAGGAGCAATTTCTGAGAGCATAGCCAGAAGTAACCCCTGAGTGTCACCAGGTGTGGTCCCAAAACAAAACAAACAAACAAACAAACAAAACAAAGGGAGGGGGTGCTTGTCCTGCATGTAGCTGACTAGGGTTGATCTCTGGCATCATTCTATATACATGGTCCTCTGAGCCCTCAGGAGTAATTCTTGAGTGCAGAGCCAGCAGTAACCCCTGAGTATGCCTGGTGTAGTCCAAAAACCAAAATTAAAAATAAAAATAAAACAAATTCTTTTTTTTTTGGGGGGGGTCACACCTGGCAGTGCTCAGGAGTTACTCCTGGCTGTCTGCTCAGAAATAGCTCCTGGCAGGCACGGGGGACCATATGGAACACCGGGATTCGAACCAACCACCTTTGGTCCTGGATCTGTTGCTTGCAAGGCAAACTCCGCTGTGCTATCTCTCCGGGCCCAGAAAACAAATTCTTTTGGGGCTGGAGAGATAGCACAGCGGGTAGGGCGCTTGTTTTGCACACAGCTGGCCCAGGTTCAATCCTCAGTGCCATATAGAGTCCTGTGAGCACCATTAAGAGTGATCCCTGGGGCCAGAGAGATAGCATGGAGGTAAGGCATTTGCCTTGCATGCAGAAGGACAGTGGTTTGAATCCCAGCATCCCACATGGTCCCCCGAGCCTGCCAGGAGTGATTTCTGAGCCTACAGCCAGGAGTAACACCTGAGGGCTGCTGGGTATGTCCCCAAAAAACAAAACAAAACAAAACAAAACAGACAAACAGTGATCCCTGCGCACAGAGCCAGGAGTAAGCCCTGAGTATAGACAGGTGAGGCCCTCCAAACTAAAAAATAAGCAAATAAATCTCTAAAGTCCCCTACCTCTTCCCTCTCTTTGTTGGCGCCAGGCTGGTTCCCCCCACTACTCTTGCTATGTTGTGCTGGAGACACCCACAACCTGGGACCACAGTTTGGGCATCAGCTATAAGTGGGGCCCTGAGATCTTGTTTTTTTGGATATTGTGTTCAATTCCTGGCATCCCATTTGGTCCCCCGAGCACAGCCAGGACATAACAAAGCCAGACATAACCGCTAAATACTGCCGGGTGTGTCACAAACAAATAGACAAAAATATCCCAAACAAAGGGACCGGGGAGATAGCACAGCAGCAGGGCGTTTGCATTGCACACAGCAGATCCAGGACAGATGGTGGTTCCAATCCTGGCATCCCATATGGTGCCTTCCAGGAGCGATTTCTGAGCGCAGTGCCAGGAGTAATCCCTAAGCGCCGCCAGGTGTGGAAACACTCCCCCCACCAAAAAAAAAGAGAACCCGAAAAACAAACAAACAAACAAACAAAGCAAAGAAGTTTTAACCCTTCCCCATGCTGAGAATTTAAAATTCAAATTGCCACCTAGTGGCGGCCTGGAGCAGTTACCGAGCCCCAGCCCGCAGACCACTTTGCTCATTGGAGCAGAATTTTTTTTTTTTTGGTTTTTGGGCCACACCCTGTGACGCTCAGGGGTTACTTCTGGCTATGCGCTCAGAAGTTGCTCCTGGCTTCTTGGGGGACCATATGGGACGCCGGGGAATCGAACCGCGGTCCGTCCTAGGCTAGCGCAGGCAAGACAGGCACCTTAACTCCAGCGCCACCGCCCGGCCCCTGGAGCAGAATTTTCGCATGAAGAAGAAACAAACCACCCCCCCCACCATGATGCCATGATGCGTGAGTCAAAATTTTACCAACCTGCCTTTTCATGTGGCCATTCTACCTCAATAAAGCTGAATTGTAAAGCAAAAGATGGGATAAGTTAGGTTGAAAAGAATTTAATTTAACTGCTTAATGAGCTTCTGCCATTAACGTCTGGGGATGTCCTCCCCTGCTGGGGACGCGCCCAGGTGACACACCGCGTCCGCAAGACAGACACAAGTAGGGTTGGCCCTGGTGGCAGTTAGGCATCAAAGGGGGACACTAGGCCTGGAAGCGAACCTGGACAGCTTGGAGCACCTCCTACCCGACAGCACCTCTTACTACCAGCGACTGAGAAGGCGCTTCCCAAAGCTGAAGTTCATTATATAATTTATTCTGGAGTGCATTCATGTTTTTCGTAACGGGGACCCCCGAGCCTGGCATTTCCTTTACTACTGGAGATTTTCTTTTTCTTTTCTTTTCTTTTTTTTTTTTTTTTTTTTGTGGTTTTTGGGTCACACCCGGCAGTGCTCAGGGGTTACTCCTGGCTCCATGCTCAGAAATTGCTCCTGGCAGGCACGGGGGACCATATGGGACGCCGGGATTCGAACCGATGACCTTCTGCATGAAAGGCAAACGCCTTACCTCCATGCTATCTCTCCGGCCCCACTACTGGAGATTTTCATGATATACCAGCCTTGGTTCCTGGACTAAGGTCATAAATGGGGAGAGAAATATTAATAAAACATTTATGGTGGCGCTGGAGAGATAGCATAGAGGTAAGGCGTTTGCCTTGCCTGCAGAAGGACAGTGGTTCGAATCCCGGCATCCCATATGGTCCCCCGAGCAATGCAAGAAGCCCTTTCCTGTAAGCAGGTTCTTGTTAAGTCTTCTCAGTGTTAAGGGAAGTCTCTTTTGAGCAGGACGATGTCTGAGCAGTGGTAGGGTCTTCCGTGGTAGAGGATTGCTTCCAGGTGATGTTATAGACAAACCTCACAATTAAGGGGCAATACAGCAAGCCCTGTCCAGTAAGCAGGTCATTGTTCTTGTTGTCTTCTCAGTGTTAAGGGGTGTTTCTTTTGAGTAGATAGATGTCAGGGCAGCTGTAGGGTCTTCCCTGGTACAGGAATGCCACCAGGTGATGTTATATACAACCTTGGATGTTTTGTAAATGTCTTCTGTAGATCAAGGGGTGAATGGAGAATGCCTATTCTGAGGCCTGTGCCTGGTCTTTATGTCAATGTTCAGGGTGTAAGGTCTCATTGCACTACAAGATTTGTGTGTTCCCATCTTTATTAGATAAGAACCTGTTGGTATGTATAGTATTTTCCCATTTTAGTGTGCCTAAGCAAACAAGAAATAAAGCCACGTGGTGCTATCAGATATATGGGGGCGTAAGAATATTTCTAACAAGACCCATGACTTGGTTCAAACATAAGTATTAAACTGAGGGATTCTTTCACACCAAATTCCATATTGAGCACCCCATGATTTTCCTAAACATCTGAGTGTGCTTTCCAACCCCCCAAAAGATAAAATCTCCTAAGGAAAAGCCAGGGGCTGATTCAGGTGGTAGAACACAGCCAGCCATCCAGGCATGAACTACAAGGTTGTCTCAACAGCAGCCCACAGGCAGAGTGCGACCCCCACAGCACAGCCCTGCGTGATTCCCCAGTGATCACAGGTATGTGATCTCCAACACACCACAACTCAGTATGTGTGAATGACACAACTGTGTGAGCATGGGGAGGGATAATTACAGGAAGAGACTTGGCTTGGTAGGGCTGGCTGTGTTTTCAATTGTGTGTGTGGGGTTTGATTTTGATGGTGACATCCAACTATACCAGTGCTGCTCAAATAGTAGAGTGCGCCCTCCGGGGGAGGGGGGAGCTCGAGGCTCCGTAAAGGGGGACGCGTTTGACCTCGGCACAAACACTGTCACAACAAGCTAAGCCCCGTGTTTATGTCTCTGTATGTCTCGATCTGAGAGTTGCTGTGTACTTCTTCAAACCCCTCTACGAAAAGCTATGACTTGCAAAACGTGCTCATTGTAGCCATTCATCCGGACATCACCTCTGATTCAAAAAATCAGCTCAAATTATTTCATATAGGGCCCGGAGAGATAGCACAGCGGTGTTTGCCTTGCAAGCAGCTGATCCAGGACTTAAGGTGGTTGGTTCGAATCCCGGCGTCCCATATGGTCCCCCGTGCCTGCCAGGAGCTATTTCTGAGCAGACAGCCAGGAGTAACCCCTGAGCATCGCCGGGTGTGGCCCAAAAACAAAAACAAAAAACAAAAACAAAAAACAAAAAAACAAATTATTTCATATATTTTTGTTTTGCAGGTTAAATTTTTTAAAATAAAGATACTATTTACAGTCTCGTGGGGGGCTTGAAAATATTTTCTTCTTCCTAGGAGGGCATGACAGAAAATAATTGAGAAGCACTGAACTATACTCAGGGATCATTCCTAATGGTGTTGGGTGTGGGGAGACCACAAGTAGAGCTGGGGATCCAATCTAGGTGATCTGCAAGCAAGAATAGGGTCTTTGCTGCAGGGCCATGACTCTATCAACTTAATCTGTTTTTATTTTGTTTTGTTTTATGGGGGGATGCTCAAATAGCAGTGCTCAGGGGTCATTCCTAGTGGTGCTCAGGGGACCATATGGGATGCCAGGATTTAAACCCTGGTCGCTACGTGCAAGGCAAAAATGCCCGACCCACTGTGTTATTATTACTCTGGCCCATTCAACTGAATTCTAGATGCCCAGATCCCTTCAAAGACTTGTTCTTTTTTCTTCTTTCCCCTTCCCTCCATTCTTTTTGTTGGATGTCCAGGGACCCACACTGTAGTGTTGCTGGGGATCCCAATAGCAGTGCAGGGCATCACAGTACATGTGGAACAATGCGGGGTCTGAAACCCGCCTATATTTCCAACACTGGGCCACATCGCTGGCTCAAATTCTGTATTCATATAGCCCCAAGCCCTGAATCTTTTTTTTGAGGGGGGGCCCGCACCTGGTGATACTTAAGGGTTACTCCTGGCCTGGGACCATATAGGACTCCAAGGGATCGAACCACGGTCTGTCCTAGGTCAGCCGTGTGCAAGGTAAATGCCCTTTACTGCGCCACTGCTCTGTCTGGTCCCCTGACCTGAATCTTATTAAAGAACATTTCTTTCTTGGTTTATATATATATATATATATATATATATATATATATATATATATATATTACCCCTTCCCAGAGCAAAATGTTAATCTTACCTGATCGTCAGACCAGCCCACTGCTGGGAGGGGCCTGTGGTTGGTAATTAAGGCCTAGGGGAGGGGGAAAAGCACAGAAGGAGCAGGAAGAAGATGCAGCAGGGAGAGATCAGAGACAGCATGGATGCTTAGAAGCCACACAATGATCGTTAAGGCCTTATAATAAAACTTCATGTCTCGTGCTCGCTTCGGCAGCACATATACTAAAAGTGGAACGATACAGAGAAGATTAGCATGCCCCCTGCACAAGGATGACACACAAATTCGTGAAGCATTCCATTTTTTTTGTTTTTTGTTTTCTTTGGGTCACACCTGGCAGCATTCAGGGGTTACTCCTGGCTCTATGCTCAGAAATTGCTCCTGGCAGGCTTGGGGGACTATATGGGATGTTAGGATTTGAACCACAGTCTGTTCAAATCAGCTGCGTACAAGGCAAATGCCTTACAGCTGTTCTATCTCTCTGGCCCCTCCAGGAGTGATTTCTGAGCGTAGAGCCAGCAGTAACCCCTGAGCATCACTGGGTGTGGCCCAATGCCTTTCCCTATCTGCAGAGGACAGTGTCAATGCAGTAGGCAGGGGGTTCTGACTCCTTGGGCTTTAACATGAACTGGTTGTGGGGGCCACAGGAGTTTCCCCTTGAACCCAGCACTTCTGGGCTAGGAGGTTATCCCAAGGAATCAGTGGCTGCTTCCCAGTGTGCAGAGCTGCATGAGAAAGAGCCCAACTCTGTGGCTGACCTCAGGTCACCTTCTCTTCCAACTTTGTCTCTTCCAGCTTTGTTCTGAGCAAGTTTGTCATTTGTTTGGGCTGCAGAGACTACAGCAGAGTCTGTCTCGAGTGCTTGGAAGGTTAAATGTGCCTGTATCACAGAGGCTTCCACGGGACCCAGAGCTGATTCTCTGAGCTGTTTTAAAAGCTTTTAGAGAGGGGGCCGGAGCAGTGGCATAAGCGGTAAGGCATCTATCTGCCTTGCCTGCGCTAGCCTAGGAGGGACCTCGGTTCGATTCTCTAGGGTCCCACATGATCCCCCAAGCCAAGAGCGATTTCTGAGCGCATAGCCAGGAGTATTTACTCCCCTAACCATCTCTGGGTATGGCCCAAAACAAAACAAACAAAAAAAGCTTTTAGAGAGGGAGCCGAAGAGACAGCACAGCAGTACACGGCCAACCAGGACAGACCCCAGTTTGACTTCCAGCATCCTATCCAGCATCCTATAGGGTCTCGTGAGCCTGCCAGGGATGATTGATTTCTGAGCGCAGTGCCAGGAGTAACCCCTGAACGCTGCCAGGTGTGGCCCTAAAATAAAAAATAAAATAAAATAAAAGCTATTAGAGAGGGGCAGGAGTGAAACACAGCAGCAGCCATCTTGCTGGTGGCTGACCCAGGAAAGACCTGGGTTTGGTCCCTGCATCCATCATGGCCCCCAGAGCCTGCCAGGGGCGATTTCTGAGCATAGAGCTGGGAGTAAACCCTTAGCACCACTGGCTATATTGGGTGTGGCCCCAAAACAAAACAAAGCTGTTATAGAAATGAATGTCCTGAGAGGCAGGAGGCAGATGTATCTGGAATTAAAGTGTAGATGCAGGCAGAGAAGATCTGGTTTCAATCCCTAGCTGGCCCTCTGCTCCTACATCAAAACAAAATGTGTGTGTTGGGGCCAGAGAAATAGCATGGAGGTAAGGCATTTGCCTTCCGTGCAGAAGGTTGGTGGTTCGAATCCCAGCATCCCAGCATCCCATATGGTCCCCTGAGCCTGCCAGGAGCGATTTCTGAGCATAGAGCCATGCATGAGTAACCCCTGAGCACTGCCAGATGTGACTCAAAAACCAACCAAACAAACAAAAAAACAAAAACAAAATGTGTGTGGGGTGTGTGTGCAGGTTGAGTTTCCTGTGTGAAATGTTTCCACTGAAGAAAGGGGAAAAGGGGGGCCGGGCGGTGGCGCTAAAGGTAAGGTGCCTGCCTTGCCTGCGCTAGCCTTGGACGGACCGAGGTTCGATCCCCCGGTGTCCCATATGGTCCCCCAAGCCAGGAGCAACTTCTGAGCGCATAGCCAGGAGTAACCCCTGAGCGTTACTGGGTGTGGCCCAAAAACCAAAAAAAAAAAAAAAAAGAAAGGGGAAAAGGGTAGGATGCTAGGAACTGAGAGAGGGAGAACTTTTTAACTCTGTATCTCACTGTGATTTAAGTAAAATAATTAAATTTAAATAAAAGTAAAATAAAATGATTTCAGAATAAAATAACAAAGTGCCTACAGAATAATCCTATGGTTAGAGCTCTCCACTGGGTCTCTGCTACAAAGCACACAGACACAGAAGGCAGAAACTTTGCTTTCTTCCTCTGACAGGACCCAACCACAAGACCCACATATGGAATCCCAGCTGAGCCACAGACAACCGCAATGCCGCCCCACCCCTCCAGCACTTGAGGTAGTTTCTAGAGCCTTCTCTTGTTTGCCTGCATGTACTATCTGTAACAGAGCCATAAAGGGTAGGGCAGGGTTATCAAATTCTCTCTGTCCCTGGCCCTAACCTAGCCCAAGTTTTTGTTTTTTTTGTTGTTTTGGGTTTTTTTTTTGGTTTGGGGACCACACCTGGCAGTGCTCAGGAGTAACCCCTAGTGGTGCAGTGCAGGGCTTTGAAATCAGGGTAGTAAGGCTGGAATGGTAGCATACAGGTAGGGCATTTGCCTTGCACCTGGCTGACCCAGGACGGACTTGGGTTCAATCCCTGGCACCCCATATGGCCCCTGAGCCAGGAGCGAGCACAGAGCCAGAAGTAACCCCTGAGCGCTGCCAGGTGTGGCAAAAATAAATAAATAAATATATAAATAAATAAAATAAAAAAGAAAGCAGGGTAGCAACTGGCAAGTTGCACACAAGGCAAGCAGACCACTGATCATCCTGGACGATCCTGGACCACTTCTATGACCCTCATGTTATTAGGATTGAGGCTATGAGTACTAACTTCTGCTCTGGGGCCACGGGGGCTTCTGATGGTCCCCGGCCACTATCAGCTGGTGAATCACATGGCCGGCAGTCTGCCAGGGTGTACATGCTCAGAGACGCTGGCAGAATTGTATAAGACCATGCCACGAGGTTCACGTTTCCTACGCAGCAGATAGGAAGATGGAGACAGATGGGGGGTGGGGTGGGAGGGTGGGAGACCCACTCCAAGAGTGGCAGGAAATTCCTCCAGTACAGGTCAGCCATGAGTGACATCGGATCTTTGCACCTGTTCCACCTCTGCTTCCCTCCCGAAATTCCAGGCTCCAACTAATACTTCCTGCAGTGTGGAGAGGAACTTCTTTAAAGGCATCTCACCTTCCAATGTCTTACTGGGCTCCAGTGCCCATCTCACCGTCATTTGGGAAGCCCCTTTCCCACCTAAGACAAAGTATCCCCACACCCTTCCTAAAATTCTGTTTTCTTCTTTCAAAGAATGTTCCTGGGCGATATAGCACAGCTATAGGGCATTTGCCTTGCACATGGCCTATCCATATGGGTTCGAGTCCTGGTATTCCATATGGTTCTCCGAGTTTGCCAAGAGCGATTTCTGAGCGCCGCCAGATGTGGCCCCCAAACAAAAACCAACCAAACAAAAAGAGCAACAAACAAAGAATGCTTCTGGGCTAGAGCCTGCAGGGAGTTTGTCTTGCATGCAGCCAACCCAGATTCAATCCCATATGGTCCTTGAAGCCCTGCCAGGCGTAATTTCTGAGTGCAGAGCTCGGAGTAACCCCAGAGCACCAGGTATTAAACAAACAAACAAACAAAAAATAAAACAAAAATTCTCCTTCGCTAAATAGTAATACATTATAGGATTCTGAAAAGAAAATAAAGGAACTAAGGACATGGCAAGATGGGGTTTAAATACAAACTGCAGCCAGCCATTTTTTTTTTTTTTTTTGACCATTCCCAGCGGTGCTCACAGAACTTACTCCTGGCTCTGTGGGCTGGGGAGACCATATTAGGTGCTAGGAACCCAGGTCAGCCTTGTGGCCCTAATCCTCAATAAATAAATGTATTGTCTAAATATATACTATAAATATATACTAAATTGTTTTTGTTCTTTTTTGGGGGGGGTCACACCCGGCAGCACTCAGGGGTTACTCCTGGCTCCATGCTCAGAAATCGCTCCTGGCAGGCTCGGGGGATCATATGAGATGCCAGGATTCGAACCACTGTCCTCCTGCATGCAAGGCAAATGCCTTACCTCCATGCTATCTCTCCGGCCCCCTATATAAATATTTTATAGTTTATAAAGAACATCTAGAAGAAGATAAGAAAAAATGTATCTATTTAATAGAAAAGTAGTCAAGATACCATCTGAAAGAACAAATACAAGTTGCCTTTGAATGTATGAAAGAAACCCAGATTCACCCACAAGAACAACATGGAGGGGCTGGAGTGAGAGTATAGCAGTAGGGTGTTTGCCTGGCATGTGGATGATCCAGGACAGTCCCATATGGTCCCCCAAGCTTGCCAGGAGAGATTTCTTAGCTCAGAGCCAGGAGTAACCCGCCCAGAGCCAGGAGTAACCCGCCCAGAGCCAGGAGTAACCCGAGCCAGGAGTAACCGGACCGCTGCTGGGTGTGGCCCCAAAACAAAACAAACATACAAAAAATGAAAACAGTTGAAAAATAAAATTCTTTTGGGCTGGAGACATAGCACAGAGGTAGGGTGTTTGCCTTGCACACGGCCAACCCAGGGTCGACCTGAGTTCGATTCTTGGCATCCCATATGGCCCTTGAGCCTGCCAGGGGTGATTTCTGAGCACAGAGCTGCGAGTTATCCCTGAGCACTGCCAGGAGTGGCCCACAAACCAAAAGAAAAAAAAAGGGAGGGGGGCTGGAACAGTGGCACAGGGGTAAGGCGTCTGCCTTGCCCGTGCTAGCCTAGGACAGACCACGGTTCGATCCCCCAGCGTCCCATATAGTCCCCCAAGCCAGGAGCGATTTCTGAGCGCATAGCCAGGAGTAATCCAGGAGCATCACCGGGTGAGACCCCAAAACAAAACAAAACAAAACAAACAAAAAAAGACCAACAATGAGTGGGCTTGGCTTTGCATGCAGAAGTCTAAATTTCCATCCCTAGGACCAGGTACTGTGTAAACACAGAGCTAGAGTAAGTCCTGAGCATATCTGGGTGTGGCCCCAAAACTAAAGCAAAACAAAACAAAACAAAACAGAACAAAACGAAAGAGAAAGAAACAGCTAAAGAGCCACTTTGTTTCAAACTGAAGCAAGTCTAGGAGGAAAGCGCCCTCCCTGCTCCCCTCTGCAGCTGGAAGCAGAGTGAGCAGGCCTGCAGAAGAAGCCATCATGCTTGTGATGCTGCAAGGCCCAGTCACTACTGGCAAGAATGGGGGAGGAGGCAGCTATCTGGGGGCAATTGTCAGAAGCCTGCAGATACTCATTCATGAATCTCTGTCCCTTGTCCCCTTGTCTTCTGAAGTCCTTTCCAGTTAGCATAATTTACTACAGAGGGTTTTTCAAGTTGCTGTGGTGTCCTGCACTGGCTTGGGCAAGAACTGGACTCTGAAGTCCTTCCTCCTGGACTGCCGAGCTCTCCACAGAGGTCTCAACAGAGAATTTCATGGGCTTCTGGGTCTGTTTTTTTTTTTTTTTGGAGGGGGGGGGTGAGTTTTGGACCTTACTCTTGGCTCTGCACTCAGAAATTGCTCCTGGTAGGCTCGGGGGACCGTATGGGATACCAGTGATTGAACTGGGGTCTATCTTGGGTTGGCAGCGTGCAAAGCAAATGCCTTATTTCTGTGCTATCACTCCTGGGTCTGTTTTTTTTTTGTTGTTTTGTTTTATTTTGGGGCCATACCTGGAGGCTCTCAGGGGCTATTTCTGGCTCTGTGCTCAGAAGTCACTCCTTGCAGGCTCAGGGGACCATATGAGATGTCAGTTTCAAACTCGGATAGGCTGCATGTAAGGCAAATGCCCTACCTTCTGTGCTATTGCTCTGGTCCCATGTCTGTTTTTAAAAAGGAAAATTAGGGCCCGGAGAGATAGCACAGCGGCGTTTGCCTTGCAACAGCCGATCCAGGACCAAAGGTGGTTGGTTCGAATCCCGGTGTCCCATATGGTCCCCCGTGCCTGCCAGGAGCTATTTCTGAGCAGACAGCCAGGAGTAACCCCTGAGTACCACCAGGTGTGGCCCAAAAACCAAAAACCAAAAAAAAAAAAAAAAAAGCAAAATTAAACAAAAGATGCTAAAATAACAGTGGCTTAAAAATCCTAAATTAAATCAAATGTAGTCTCAGGACTATGTCATTTTGAATCCTTTGTCCACGCAAGTTGAGACTGACCACAGACAGTTCCTTCTTCTGGGTCCCACAATCTGGGCCTGGTTAATGTTACAAGCCCTTCCCTCCTTTCATCCTCCTTTCCTTCCTTCCCTCCTTCCACCATTCCTTTCCTCCCCCCTCCCTTTCTTCTTTCTTTCCTCCCTCCATCCTTTCCCTGACTCCCTCCTTCCTTCCCTCCCTCCCCCTCCTTCCCTCTCTCCCTCCCTCCTTCCCTTCCTTCCTTTCTTCCTTTCTTCCTTCCGAAAAGAATAGAAAAAAAATGTTACAAGCCCTTACATTCAGCTTGGGCTAAGCTACATCGCACTGAGAACATGCCAAGATCTGTGTGCTACTCCCCAAGCCTCCACTGTCATCCCAACTTGGGAGTATCATACTTTAATATTAATATTTAATAATTTAATAAATGGAGCAGGAGAGATAGCATGGAGATAAGGCGTTTGCCTTTCATGCAGAAGGACGGTGGTTCGAATTCCGGCATCCCATATGATCCCCTGTGCCTGCCAGGGGTGCCTTCTGAACATAGAACCAGGAGTAACCCGAGCGCTGCCGGGTGTGACCCAAAAACCAAAAAAAAAAAAAAAATTAATAAATTTAATATTGGGGCAGGAAAGATAGCATGGAGGTAGGGCGTTTGCCTTGCATTCAGAAGGATGGTGGTTTGAATCCCCGAGCCTGTCAGAAATGATTTCTGAGTGTAGAGCCAGGAGTAACTCCTGAGCGCTACCGGGTGTGACTCAAAACCCAAAAATAAATAAAGTTAATATTAATATGAAAGATGTAAAGTGATTTATTCCAATACAAGTTGGAGTATTTTCCCCACAGACTTCTAGCAGTACTGCATTGTACTTCTCTTTAGGGGGGCACACCTGAAGTGTTCAGGGGTTACTTCTGGCTCTGCACTCAAGACTCACTGCTGGCAGGCTCAGGGGACCATATGGAATGCCAAGGATCAAATCCTGGTTGGGTGTGTGTAAGGCAAACACCCTACTTGCTGTGCATTCTGCTTAATTTTACCCCTTTTCCAACCGCATTTCTTTCTTGTACAACTAACCCCTACTCCTGAATCCTCATCCAACTGACCTGTTCCCTCCCCCCACATGGACCCCAGCTGACTTAATTTTCATCTGTAGGAATTTTTTTTTTTGGTTACACCCGCAGCGCTCAGGGGTTATTCCTGGCTCTACGCTCAGAAATCACTCCTGGCAGGCTCAGGGAACCATATGGGATGCCAGGATTCGAACCACTGTCCTTCTGCATGCAAGGCAAATGCCTTACCTCCATGCTATCTCTCTGGTGGGGAATTTTTTTAACATCCTGGCAGCCCCGGTTGAAAAAAATGTTCTGGATAATCCTACATATTTGGCTAGGAATACATTTACAGTGACCCTCAGTTCCTCCCTAAAGGCAGCCCCAAGCATTAGCTCCCACCTCACCCCTTGTAGGAAGAGAGGCCACACACGCTTCTTACTGATATTTTCCATTTATTACTGCAGCAGACAGTCATTCTCAAAGTGCAGCGCCCAGTGACCATCCTAGCCTTGGCCCTCCTCCCTTGGCCAACATGGGGAAATTCATTCTGGGGGCACTGCCCAGCCCCGCTCCTCTCTGGTTGAGAGGTGACGGACTCAGCCTCTGCCTAAGTCGTGGGGAATAGCAGGGCCGGGGGAGGAGATGGAGAACAGAGTGGGGATAATGGAGTGCACGGGCCTGTTTCTACAGGAAGACCCAGCACAGACCCTTCTGTTTCATCAAGACAGAAGGGAATGGCCCTGGGATGGCCCTGGCCATCGTCCAGCATGCCTAGGAGGTGGCCCTGCTGAATCTCAGTTTGGCCCCCCCCCCCATTCAATAAAAAGTCCTCCCCAGTTATGCCTGGGACCACCAGCTTGGGAGCCTCCAATCAGAGCACCAGTTGTGATGGTTAGAACAGGTCGGGCTCCTGCTTGGAAGCGGCGACATGTGTGCGCAACAGCAGCGAACAGCAGGCTTGCAAGACCTGAACAGAACAAAGGAGGCAAACAAAGCAAACCAGGAAGACACAGGGATGGACAGACGAACAGACCCTTCTTCCAGGCAAGTCCAGGTGCCTGCTCTTTGGATTTCAGGGCCAGTCCGAGTTTAGGTGAAAGGGAGGCCTGTCCTAGGCTGAGCCCTGCAGCCCAGCCTACATACAGGGCTGGCTTGTCACTTTCTCTGAGCACTGGAATTCAGTCCTTCTCTCCCCAGAGAGGAAACCACAGCTAGATCTGGCATCACCCAAGGTTGGGTAATGGAAAGAAGCATTCCCCTTTCCTTCCGGGATCCCCCTGCTCGATTGGAAGCAGAGTGGCAAGAGTAAAGTGATTTAGGGGGTGGGCAGGATCCAGACCACCAGGGACCCCAAGCCTCAGGCCACTGCAGGCTGGGTGCTGGGCTTTGGCCTTAATTCCAGAGAGGCCTTAATTCAAGGCCCTGCGTGCCATCTCTAGGCACAAGAGGCCCACAAAAGCGTGGCTGCAGGGCTCCACCTCAACTTGTGACACCACGTCGGCTCTCCTGGAGGCAGGGCGCTGTTTTTTTGGGCAGCCCTTTGTAGCTGCAGAGTGCTCTCTCTGGGCTTCTGGCTCACACACATAGGACCAGGCAGAGGCCTGGGGTTGAGGATCACACAGCTGCCCCATCTGGCCCCCACTATCTCTCCCTTCCTTTCCTCCGAAAGGGTTCAGGTGAAGCCACAGAAACGGGCTTGTCTGGGCAGATGCAGTGCCCCAGCACAAACCGCACTGGACCAGCTATACTGACCACCAGTGACAGTAGCAGGGCTTAGGGCTCCGAATCTAAGTGCAGCAGTGCCTGAGAAGGAGAGTCCCCGGGGGAAGGAAGGCTGTAGGGCAAAGGCAGGAACCTGAACCTCCCAGTCACCCCCAGAAGTCAGGGGTGGGGTGGGGAAGGGGAGAGAAATAAACCAAACATCCCAATAATTTAATGGCAGAGCTAGACGAGGGCATTTACAGCTATTCTAGGACACGCCAACAAAAAGGTGTTTTTCTTTTCTTCCCCTGGATGCAGAGACATTCATAATACTGATCTCTCGGCGGTGGCTCTGGTTGGCATGGCTCCTTCAGTCTGTCCAGCGCATACAGTAGAGAAGGGCATGAGGGAAGGCCCATGAGGTCTGGACATCGCACAGCAAGACGATAGGCCGGACTTGTCCCCCAGAACCCTTTTAAACACAAAATAAAACCAAAACCAACCCAACAGTTTGTCTGTTACAGTCACACTTTCCATTTTTCCATTTTATAAAGTCAGCAATGCCGGAGGAGGTTGGGCAGAGTAGGTCCCCAGGAATGAGTGCAAAAGGAGGGTACGGCTCGGGGCTGACCCTCTGGGGGTGGAGAATAGGGAGGGCCAGCTGGAGGCCTCCCACCTACCTCGAATACACACTCAAACGCACGCATGCACGAAGGCGCGTGCAGACACACACACACACAAACACACACATACACACACAGATTATTGCCAGCTGGTGGACTTTCACAATGTGATTTTCGTGTTTCGGAAGCTTGAATTGTCCCTGAAAGAGAACACAGGAGAAAGAGCCTTCAGGACAAGGTATTGTACACACACACACACACACACACACACACACACACACACACACACACACACACACACACACACACTCTCATGTGGGGGGCCCCAGGAGCACCCTGACTTTCCTTCTCAGTCAACCTCTACCCAACATCCAACATGTCTCCTGAGTACTCAATTCAGTCTTTTGATTGTCTGCAGTAGAATATTAGAAACACCCCCAAAAACTTATCAGTTGAGCACCAATTAAATAGTTGAGCCCAGTTTAAAGAAAACATGCAAGCTGAGGGGCAGCATGAGAAAGAAGGGGTCTTCAGGGAAGACCTGCTTGGTTTAGTACAGTGCCCCCTTGTGTGTGTGGGAGACCAAGTCACGGGTGACCTGGGGTGCTGCTGGAGGGGGGGCATAGCTAAAACTGGGTAGATGGGCCAGAGAGATAGCATGGAGGTAGGGCGTTTGCCTTACATACAGGACGGTGGTTCGAATCCCAGCATCCCATATAGTTCCCCAAGCCTGCCAGGAGAGATTTCTGAGTGTAGAGCCAGGAATAACCCCTGAGCACTGCCAAGTGTGACTCCCCCTACCCCCAATAAAAAAGAAACGTCTCTCATAAAAAGAATGATTGAGCTCATTTTGGGGATATAAAAAAAAGTATGATATTAATATCCAGAGACAATAGAGAGAAAGATTAGGAGGATGGAAGGAAGCTTGCCACAAAGTGGGGTGGGGTATGCAGTTAGGACAGAGAAGGGACCAGTACAGGACAATGATAGTTGGAAATGACCACTGGATGCTGAAAGGAGAGAAAGTGCATGATAACCCTTCAGTAAGAACAAAGCAAAAATTAAAAGAGAGAGGGAGAGACATACAGGTAGAGAAGAAAAGTAGAAAGATGCCATAGAGGCAGACAGGGGAAGAGGGCATGGGGAGGGAGGGGACACTGATGAAGGGTGTTGGACATTGTATGACTGAAACTCAATCATGAACAACTTTTAACCATGTATCTCCTGATGATTCAATTGAAGAATTTATTATGAAAAAAAAAAAGAAAAGAAACTATAAACATGCTATAAACTTTAATAGCATGAACCATGTAGGCCAGAGAAAGGATCAGGGTTAAGGCTTTGCATGCAGCTGACCAATGTTTGAGTCCAATACCACATATCCGCAGAGCACTGTTGGGAATAAGCCCTGAGCACAGTCAGATGTAGTTCAACATCTAGAAAATAATTAGAAGTGAACCATATGACTGTAGAAAAGAAAAATAAATCACCCTACAGGAGCCCAAGAGAAAATTCAGAGGCTCAGATGCTTGCCTAGCACACAGCTATGGCCATGACCCTGATTCAAATCTTGGCACCGCCCAGTGTGACCCCACAACACACATAAAATAAAAAAACCATTCAAACAACACTCAAACCTCAAAAAGCTGTAGCTTCTGATAAAAAGATAATCCAAGAGGGGCTGGAGTGGCAGCACAGTGGTAGGGCATTTGCCTTGTACACTGCCAACCCGGGACAAAACCGGGTTCGATCCCCTGCATCCCATATGGTCCCTCAAGCCTATAAGGAGTGATTTCTGAGCGCAGAGACAGGAGGAACCCGAGTGCTGCTGGGTGTGGCCCCCCAAGAAACCAAACAACATTGAAAGATGAAATTTGGGGCTTTAGAAAGGTAGTAGTAAATTTTGAGAGAGAGAGAGAAAGAGAGAGAGATAAAGAGAGAGATGCTCAGAGACAGTTGTCACTGCCTCCTCCTCATCACTGTTCCATACTAGAAACTAGATGGCTTCAAAGCCATCCCACCTACTGCTCTGCCCTAGTACTCTTTCTACTGACACTAATCTACGAGTTTAGAACAAATTCTCATTGCTTTGCTTCTGGAGTCACCACTTCTCCCCTCAATTTCCGCTAGACACAGTCCAAGTTTGGGCCTCCAATGTGAGGGCAGACTGAGCCAGGGGGCACTGAGAGGTCGAGGTCAGCACCCCAGCTCTTCTCTGAGTCCCTAGAACAATAAACCTCACTGTGCAGTGTGACAAGAGACTGGGTGGGTCCTGGGGAGGGAAAACAAATGGGGTGGCTGGACAGGGACTGGGGAGACAAGGATACGGGTCCTGTTCTCAGAAGCTGAAGGAGGACAGCAGAGAATGAGCAGCCCCCTAAAATGCCAGTCAGCACAGCCAGGAAGGTGGAGGATAGAGTGGGGAAGACTGGTAGAAAATCAGAGCCAAGCATTGAGAGAGGCACTGGGGCAGGGATGGCTCTGACCCACGCCAGGGGGTGACAATCCAAGTGTAGGCATGGGGACAGCAGGTAGGTGAGCCGAAGCAAGTGGGGAGGAACTTTCTAGGACAGAAGGGAGTTGGCAGTCCCTCTGGGTGGGTTCGTGGGATAAGAGTAAACCAAGCTGGGGCTGAAGTGATAATATAGCTGGGAGGGCATTTGCCTTACACGAGGTCACCCCAGTTTGGCACTGGTACTCCATATGCCCCCCCCCCCCAAATTGCTGGAAGTGATCCCTGAGCACAGAGCCAGTAATAATCCCTAAGCACTGCTGGGTGCGAAAAAAAAATTTTTTTTAAACTAGACTAAGTCAGCCCAAAGGCCATTAGGCTGGGGAGATAATTCTGTCCCTCTGGACTCCCTGCAGCTGGGCTGGAAACATATCTAAACACCCACACCCTCCACCTGCCACCCCAACGGGGATCCATTGGTCTGGTTTCTGCCATGCATGCCTGAGTGTTTCAGTGTCAATGACCCATGTCACCTTCTATAAGGTTTTCTGAGAGACTGGTACACTCAAGCCCTTTGTCGGGCACAGAGAGTAGAGAGTTTCCTGGAATTTGATTGCAAGGAAAATAGAGGATGGGTGGGGGCAGAAGAGGGCAGACTGCAGTAACTGGAGGTAGGAGGAAAAGAGGGACCTAGTTTGACTCCTGCCTTCTAGAAGGGAGAGCTGAGAATCATCCAGGGCTAAACTCTGATAGAGCCTGCCTGCACCCTTCTACCCTCTGCATGTCCCTGAGACAGGGCAGGGAAAGTGTCATGGGAACAGCTGGAGCAATGGAAACCTTTCAATTTCCAGGGATGAGCTCCTCAACCTATTCAGTGGCATAGGGGCTGGCTGCCATTGGAGGCCACACTCAGCCAAGGGACTAGTCCTACTGACAGGCCCACGGTCAGACAAGGGCTCGGATACACTCAATCTCCAACCCAATGACCTCCTGTCTCTTGGGGGAATCTGTCTGCCCAGCTGCCCTGCAGGATCCTCTCATTCATCACTGTAGAGCTTACAGTTTCCTGTTTGGTTTCTGGACCACACCTGACTGTGCTTGGGGCTGACTTCTGACTCTTTGCTCAAGGTTCACTCCTAGTGGGGTTCAGGAGGCCTCTGGGGTGGCAGAAGGACCTGGATTGGCTGCCTGCTGTACTCTCTGGCCTCCACATGGTCTCTCTGTATCTCAGAGGTAACTCTCATGGCCCCCACCCTGTGCACTCACTTGATGCTCGATTGAAGGCAGGATATAGTGGGTGGGCTCCTGCTCTAGTTGTTCCTTCGGAAGCCCCCTCTGCCTTCTCTTACATGTGAGGAAAATACTCCACAGGGGTCAGGGAGGCCAGAAAGGAATGGCCAAGTGAGAAAGCTATACAGGCAGCTCTGTACAGAGCTGAGTTCTGCCCTGAGCAATGCATGGTCCCTCAGCACCACCAGGAGTGACTCCAGAGTACTGAGCTTGGAGTGGTTCAAATAAACAAGTATTCAAAATTTTAAACAGGGGCCGGAGAGATAGCATGGAGGTAGGGTATTTGCCTTGCATGCGGAAGGACAGTGGTTCAAATCCTGACATCCCATAAGGTCACCTGGGGCCGCCAGGAGCAGTTCCTGAGCATAGAGCCAAGAGTGACCCCTGAGTGCTGCTGGGTGTGACCCCAAAACCAAAAAAAAATTTTTTTAAACAAATTAGGGCCGCAGTGGTAGCACAATGGGTAGGGTGCTTGCTTGCATATGGCCAACTTGGGTTCAAGCCCTGCCATCCCATATGGCTCCCTGTGCCCCACCAGGAATGATTCCTGAGTTCAGAGCCAGGAATAGCCCATAAGCATCACTGGGTATGGCCCCCAAACCTAGTAAAACATTTTTTTAAATATACTGCCAACTCTTGAGGGTTCAGTGGGGACAACTTTAAATTCCTTTCCTTTCTCTCTGGAGCCCATACTGACTTTCTGCCTCCACCAAGCAGACTGTTGGGGGACACTGCCCCTCATCCCCCCACCCCAGCTCACTGGAGCTCTGCCAGCAGAGGGGGCTGTACAGGCCTAGGAGAATCCACTCAGTGCCTCTCTGCAGCTGTCAGAAGGCTGATGCCCAAAGAAAACAGAGATTCTTCTAGGGAGAGAGGAGGGGAGGGAAAGAGGAGAAGAGATAGAAGAGGAGAGAAGGGCCCAGAGAGATAGCACAGCGGTGTTTGCCTTGCAAGCAGCTGATCCAGGATCAAAGGTGTTTGGTTCGAATCCCGGTGTCCCATATGGTCCCCCGTGCCTGCCAGGAGCTATTTCTGAGAAGACAGCCAGGAGTAACCCCTGAGCAACGTCGGGTGTGGCCCAAAAACAAAACAAAACAAACAAAAAAAGAAGAGGAGAGAGGAGGGGAGAGAAGGGTGAGAGGGGAAATGGAGGGGTGGGGAAGGCCAAGGAGGGGAAGCAGAACGGAAAGAGAAGGGAGAGGGTGTGAGTGAAGGAGGGAGAGGAGAAAGGAATGGGGAGAAGAGAGGGCAAGGAAGGGGAAGGGGAGAGGAGAAAGAAGAGGAGGGGAAGGAGGATACTCAAACTGTTCTTCTGTATCATCTCATTTCCATTCATTTCAAAACACACGGCATCCCCAGAATCTTCACTTTATGCACTTCAGGAAGTAAATAAACATTGCCAAACCATTCCTATCACTGTTGCTGCAGAACTCCATAGGAAATTCAAGGAAAATAGCAGGGAGTCTGACAGACAGTTGTAGGACCCTAAATGGGTCCCTGAAGGTGGCAGACCTTGGACAATCCCTTTGCCAACTGGTCAGGCTCTGCCTGACAACCCTACTCTGGCTCAACTGTACAGCTGCAAAGAGCAGCTCCCGAGCCTCACCTAGGTACCACCAAAGGGCAAAGTGGCATCTGAGGCCCCTGAACCTGCCACCTCCCCGTCTTTTGGGGCCACCCTCGGAGCAGGCCTTGAAGGGGGTTTTGAAGCAGCAATGGCAGTTGCCTGGGTCTGCTCAGGTTGAAGAACTAGGTCTTTCCTCATTGGCTCTGGACTGGGCCCTGGAACCATGATCGGTCCTTTACCCATTCCCCATTTCTGAGACAGGTGGACCTTGGCACTCTTGGCCTTGCCTGGCAGCGGGAGAACTTCCCACCCCCTACCTCCCTGCAAGCCCTCACCCACCCTGACCCAGGTCTGGGTAAAGGACACTGGGTCACAGTGAAACCAAGGAAGGCTCATGTCACCGCGATGACTTTGCACCCTGGTGAGAAGACATGACCGGCCTGGGGAACATGGGGGTGTGGTGGAGGGGAGGGGACTCACTTTCTCTCTAGGACCAAGATGCCCAGTCCTAAGAAGAAGCTGGCTGGGGCAAGGCTGGGGGCCCTGGGACAGAGGGGACTTCGAGGTCAGAGGGAAGGTTGACAGGGCCCTACCCTGAGTGTGAGAGACAGAGAGGGAGCGTCTGATCAGCGGCCGCTGCTGTTCACCAGGCCATGAAACTCCTCCCAGGCCCTGGCAAACCAGAGACAAAAATAGCACATTCAGATGGCGGCTCAGCAGCAGTGGGATGGCATCAGACCCCATCTGGGTGCGCAGGAAGCTAGCACTTGTGCGCAGGCACTTGCCCTGGTGGCACCCTACCCCCAACCTGCCCCTGCTAATCCTGCCCTCTCTAGCCTCATGATCACCCCTCCACACTTCCTTCCTCACTGTCTCAGGAAGTTCTGCTCAAACCCTGCAGGCATAGTTACCTCAATGGCAGGAGCAAAGGGCAGTGGTATTTTCCATCTTGGGGATATAAGGGTGTGTGTGGGAGGTTTTCCTCATGCCTCCCACAGTACCCTTGACTCTGTGTTCCTATTTCCAACCCCTGATCTTACAGACCCCCAATTTTTATCTTTTAACATTTAAACTATGTAGCGAGAGCCTTTTGGAAACTGGGTTTCAGGAGTGATGGTGCAGCTTCTCTGGGCAACACTTTATGGAGCACAGGACTGTGAAGTTGGCTGGTCCAAAAGTAAACCCAAATGAAGGGAAGCTAGAGGCAGCAACCCCTTACATCCTCCCAGAAGCTGGGGGTCTACATTTCTGGACTTGTCACTCTTTCAGGCCTTGATGGGGACTATAGCATTTGGATGGATCTCCGAGGGCTGCCCCCCACTCCCTGGGAAGGGCCTATATGTGCTCCTAACTGGAAATTCCTCTTGGCCTGTTACTCCCTTCGTAACTGTATCACTATTCTCATAAGAGCTCACGTTGAAAAATGCCTCACACATTATATGTGTGCATATGTGTTTTTGTGTCACTCTCAAGGGCTCATCTGAGGGCCCCAAGGGGCTTCCCTCTCCTGCTCTCTAGGGCGTTCTTCTCAGTGGGGCTGGGGGGATTCAAACAAGGGAATCAGGCCCAGAGACCCCTCAGAACACCTTGTGGCCCAGGAAGTACCCAGAAAGTCAGCCACTCCTGACAGACAGAAATTGACTTGTAGCTGACTGGCGGTTTCTTCAGAATAGCATCGGGCAAACTACACCAAAACCACTTCCCCAGTTTTACCAGCAGAGCAGGCAGGTGAGATGCTTCCCCAGGGGAGTTTGGTGAGTCCAGAGGGGTGCATCAAGACTTTCTCTCCCCAAATGAAGACAAGGGCAAAGCAGAACCTCAGGAGACATCCTACCCACCTCTGTTCTAACTGTGAGGTTTTCACTTGACTCAGGTGTGTGCTAATGCTTGGGTCTAAACCCTGGGTGCCCAAGCCACGTCCAGCATTGAACTTCTAGCACCTGTGGTATCTATAAGTCATGGCAGGCGGAAGCTGAGGCTTCACCTCAGGGGCTTTGTTTCTAATTTCAGATCTATAGACACATGGGACTTTGAGCTCCTGTCCACTCCATCTCAGGGCTAAACTGCCCTGATTTTCTTCTTACATATGCTTGACAAGTTTGGGCAAAGGCATGTCCTATGAATCCAGTGGAAACACTGCCCAGCCATTAGCATAACCACTCTTCATCTTGTAAGCTAACGGCTCAGTGAGAATGCTTCTTTGTACTAGTATCCCAGCACATATCCCAGCACACATGTTTTAAGACCATCTTTTTTCGTTGGTGGTGGTTTCTGTTTTGAGATCACACCTGGCAGTGCTCAGGGCTTACTTAGGGCTTGCATGCTGGGGGTCATACCCAGGTCTTGTGCAAGACAAATAATGCCCAACCCACCAAACTATCGTTCCCACACAAAAATGTCCTTTTAAGGTAAAGAACAAGTTCATGTTAAGTGTTAGAAGCCCGAAGCTTCTAATAAAACAAAAACTGATTTCCCTGAGGTTAATGTACCCCTATTTCACCACATAATAATCCCGTTTTTTTTTGTTTTGAGGCCATAGGGTGGGGGGTAGGTGAGGCCACATGCAAGACATTATTTTCCATTGTGCTTCCTCTCCAGCCACTCAATAGATTTCTTTTTTTTTTGGGGGGGGGGGTCACACCTGATTACTCCTGGCTCTGCGCTCAGAAGTCACTCCTGGCAGGCACCGGGGACCATATAGGATGCCAGGATTCGAACCTGTTTTAATCAGCTATGAGCAAAGCAAATACCCTACCACTGTGCTATATCTCTGGCCCCACAATACAGATTATATGCCCCTTTTATGCCAAAAATGTGGAGTGCAATCACTAAGTGAAACTTTCTCTTTCTTTATAAGACTGTGCTGCTGCTATTACTGAAAAAAAATAAAGAAAAAAGAAACACCTAGTGTGACTATTCTATTATGTAGTGGCCACAATTAGCTTGTGAATGCAGCAGGTTACAGGAAATTCCTAAACACACTTACTCATCAGGACAAGTGCGAAGGCAGAGACAGATCTGCTAGGGTCTACCTGTCCCTGGGCTGGGCTTTCCTCACCTGTGGCTTCAGAACAGGGACTCTGCCTTGCCAGCCAGTGTGGAGGCCTCTGGGACCTTGGGCCAGATCGACTATGCTAAGGAGAGCCTCTCTGAACAAACCCATTTCTCTTAAGATCAAACCTCCTGAACCCTCAGTTTCTCTGGAGAGGGTTCAATACCCTCAAACTTCAGTTCACTGCCAGAGACGGTCTCGCCCTGCCCTCTGCCCTCCATCCCTGGTGCAACCAGGGCTGCAGAGGGGCAGCTCTTCCAGGGAGGAACCCTCAGGAGCTGGCCGTTAGGCACACCACTATGCCCACTTCCACCTACTTCTCTTACTTCTGATGTTCTAGACTTTTCCCAAGTCTATGCGAAGCACTTCTGCCTGCTAGGCCTGGCCACAGAATCTCTGCATGGGGTTGTGAAGAGGGAGCTACACCTGAGGAACGCTTGGGTCTCCATAGGCCATGCCACTCATAGTGCGCATACCTTGGCAGAGCTGGGAGGAACAGTAGACAGAAGCCCCCTCTGCAGCTACTTAGCACATGCACATCTCCCATCCAGGCCTCCCCAGGGCACTGGCCTTTGCTTCAGCCTACCCAAGAGTATAGTGAGAATTGGTGATGCAAGGGTGATGTAAGGAAGGTGGGCAGGGCCCTTGCCAGGCAAAGGCACTTGGAGGAACCCTGGGGGTGCTTCCCAGCCTACCAGAAAAAAGTGACATTGGTGAGGAATTTTCCTCTGTCCCCCTTTTCCCTCCCCAGTCTTGGCAGTGGCTGTGTCCCAGATGAAAGCCAATCCAAGAGGCCCTCTGGGATAGAGCCATGTAGGATGGGTGCCTGTTGCCCTTCTATAGTGGGGCGGCAGGTCCGAGGCTGGGGTGCTATGTAGCAAACTCAGACCTCCAAAGGTGCTGACAAGCTCCTGAGGGGAGGGGAGAGGAGGACAGAGAAACAAAGAATAGAAGGCAAGAGGGGGAAGGGCCTTGATGGTGATTAGTTCCTCACGAAAGCTGAAAACCCGACATAGAGGAGTTTCAGACACAAACTCTCCCAGCTGCTAAGCACTTTGATGACTTGTTTGGGCTGTCGGCAAACCAAGTGGTTGGGACAAAAAGCCCAAAACGCTGAGCTCAGGGCTCACCCCATGTGTATCCTGTGGGCTTAGGGAGCCACTGCAAGCTACTTTGGATCTGGTGGCAGGCCCTAAGGAAAGCATTAGGAACAGGAGACGGGCAGCCACTCAACATGCAGGTTAGGGGCCTGAAGGCCAAGCTGCCACAAGTACACGCCAAAGCCACTGCACTCGAGGGGCCGGACTGCACTCGGGTCCCGTAAGCATGAACTCACGAGGAGGAAGACATGTCTCTTCTGGGGACTGCTCAGAGCCTGCTGCATGCTCACCCTGGGCAAGGAGACAGGCAAGGCACTGACAGAACCCTGGCAAGCATGGCATACCCCAAGAGGAAGATGACTGGGCCCTACAGGGAAGGCGCAGGGGGAGAGCCGTGACTGCAAAGCAAGAATGCTCCGGGCACACAGCCACACACAGATAGCAGCGGGGTGTCGCCCACAAGCAAGAGACGGCACTGAAGGGAAGGTGGTGAGTGAGCAAAGCACAGGCCAGGAGCCCCCCGTGCACCAAAGAGACCTCCTAGTGCCAGCCCAAGTCAGAAAGCACCATCTGGGCCTCTGCCTAACTCCATGGGAATAGCAACTCAAGTAGCAGAAAACGGGGTCCAACTCTGAATAGGAGATATCACCTCACTGTGTCGGTCCTAGCAGAAGGGAAACTAAATGGCATGTGATACTAGACAGCGGTCCCCAGTGGCCCTCCATGGAGAGGTTAGTGCCATTCCTTAACATGGCGACAGTCTGCAAGGCCACTTCTGTGATGCACCAGAAAGAGCAAGCGCATGAGACGAGCTGGTTTAGCACCATTTATTAAGTGATCTCAGCTGTGGTTGGAGCCGCTGCATGTCAGCCTGTCCTGAGAACACAAATTGCTCTTCCAGCTCCTGGTGTCCGGGATAGAAGGCTCTTCCAGGTGGCATGGCAACAGAACAAGAGATCCGATGAGGCCAGCTTCCGTGACGGTGCCATCCAGAGGGGAGCAGCTCAGGGCACGTTCAACCGTGGCTTCCAGAGGTTTGGGAAAAGGAGCCTTTGCGGGCCCAGCCTGCCTGGCATTCTAGTGGAAGTGCAAAAGGTTGGCACACGTTGGGAGAGAAAAGAGGGAGATGCAAGGACAGGCAGCATGTGGGGTACAGGTGACTTCCTGGTCCCTAGAGCTGCAGGGTTGGGGAAAGCAGGGGCATCGGGGCATAGCTCTCCTGAACCCCAGAAGGACTGGGTGGGTGCCATGTCTCCAAAGGGCAGAATGAACCCTCAGGGCACAAGAAAGGGAACAAGTGGAAACAGGGAATTTGGAAAATCTCTCTTTCCTGATAGTGGAAAGCCTGCTTATGAGGAGATGAAACAGGGGCATGGGGGGGCGGGGTCTTGGAGTGGGGGCGGGCATGTGGGAGCCTTAAAAACAAAGAGGCCTGGACAAAGCAATACGGTTTTCTAGTCTGGACTGAGTCTGGCTGGAGGGCAGAGACTATTTTGATCCCAGAACAGAGAATAGAAAAAGTCTGTCTAGAGAAATCCAGGCTCCTCTAAGCCTGCGGGGCAAGTGGCAGGCTGGGGCTGGCAGGTAGGTGACCCAACGCAGGCCACCTGATTATAGACTGCATTGGTGGTAGGGGGTGCCCAGTCAAAGGTTGGCTCTCGGCCTGTTTACGGCCACTCCACCCACGACAGCAGTGGGTGCTGGGAGAGCCCGGAGCCCACACCTGTTCTGAGCAAGAGGACTAGGATGATGAGATGGGAGCTAAGGAGGCCGATGAGCGCAACCCTATGGGCCCTGCATACATTCGAATCCAGAGATTAAAGCAGCCCCACAAGTGTCATCTCCCCTCTACCTAGGTGGGGACCAAAGCTACATGGCACAGAGACTTGGCAAAGGTGCACAGTGATGCTGGCATCAAAGGGGCAAACCTAGCCAGAGCACTGGTTAGCACTGTTTCCGGTGAGGAGAAAACCTGATACACCAGGTGTAGCCCCGAGTCTCACCAGTAGGCCTGCATGGGCCCCTCACCTACTCTCAGCAGCACACACAAGGGACCAAGTCACCACTCCCAATAAGAAGGCCCTTTCCCAGATGAAGAGACAGACTGAGCTAACAGGTTAAAAGGCATGCGAGTGAGGGGGCGGGCAGGGAGGAGGACTTTATTATGTGGTGAAATGATCTTAAAAACAGCGAGAGTGCTCTGTCTTTCATCTGAAGACTGGGGTTAGCGGATGAAAGACAAGCCAGCCTGTCAAGGAAGCAAGCACAGGCAGTGCGGCCAGGGGGTCTGCAACGGGCTCCTCACACACACAGCAGCCCAGGGCCGTGGACGGGAGCAGGAAGATTGTGCTGGCAGTGCTCCATGTTGGACCCCTGTATGCCTCCCCTACAGACCTGCCTTTGCTAAGCTCAGGGATCAGCCCCCCCGCAACTCCCACACACGTACTTGATGCTGTCGGTGTGGGTTTTGTACTCCATAATGGTGTTGGGAGGTAGGTTGAGCACTCGCCGCAGTGTGTCCCGGATCCGGGCGGTGGTGGCTTGGTCGCTGGCAGTCTTATTCCATATTGAAATGATGTCCTCCTATGGGAGGGACAGGAGGGTCACCAAGACAGACCAGAAGCAACAAGGGGCCCAAAGGCAGCAGAGGGGAATGGACCAGGCTCTGGGTGGCCTACCTGAAAGCGAACAGAGACCACAGCCCCGCAGACCTCCTCCCCGACCATGAACTGTTCCCCCAACATGGCCAGGATGAGATTCTCCCAGCAGCGGGAAGCTAGGCCCTTCCGCAGGCGGATAATCCACTTGCCACCATTTTTATTAGCATCGTCCTACAAAGAGAGAGAAAGCATTGAAGTCAATGGGGCTTCCAAGTCCTCTTCCTTTGTAAGCAACCCGTAAAAAACCTCAAATGCCAAGAGACCTCAACATTTTTCAATTATTCAACTTTTTTGGGGGGCGGTAGGGGGGTGGGAGAGACAACACCAGCAGCACACAGAAATTATTACTCCAGGCAGGTTTGGTGGACCATATGGAATGCTGGGGATTGAATCTGGATAGGCTATGTGTAAGGCAAGCCTTATTCACTTATTATGCCAGCTTTCTTTTTTTTTTTTTTTTGTTTTTTTTTTGGGTCACACCCGGCAGTGCTCAGGGGTTATTCCTGGCTCCAAGCTCAGAAATTGCTCCTGGCAGGCACGGGGGACCATATGGGGTGCCAGGATTCGAACCGATGACCTCCTGCATGAAAGGCAAACGCTTTACCTCCATGCTATCTCTCCGGCCCCTATGCCAGCTTTCAATTAGTCAACTATCTAGAATAAATGGTGCCTCTTCCTGGTAGGGCTCAGAGCCTGTGCTCAGAAAGTACTCACCTCCCACATAGGCTTGATCCCTTCCTTGAAGAGATGGAAGTCACTGTGACCCGTCAGGTCCCCAGGACGTACCATGTGGCTGTAGAACCTCCAGAATTGTTCCACCTGCAGAGACAAGAGCAGGGTTTAAAGATTCAGAGAAAGAAACAGATGCATGGGCATCTTTAGAACCAGGTACATAAAGAGAAGTCACCCTGACCTATGGCCTCTGACACTGTCATTTGGGGTGTGTGGGGAAGAAGCGTGGTCTCCTGGGGGGGGGGGGGGGAAGACCAGAGCAATAGCACAGTGAGTAGGGCGTTTGCCTTGCACACAGACAACCCGGGTTCCATTCCTGGCATCCCATATGGCCTGCCAGCCTACCAGGAGTAATTTCTGAGTGCAGAGCCCAGAGTAACCTCTGAGCTTCGCTGGGAATGGCTCCAACACCCAACACCCAAAAACCCACGACAGGGCCAGAGGGAGTCCAGCAAGCTGGTCAGGCTGTCTGCCAACCCCTCACGCCTACCAAGCTTTCCCCGCCTCAAACCAACAAAGACAGACCAAAGCACTCCTGTGTGTAGTCAGAAGATTCCCCCCAACCCTGGGCGGTGGGTGGCTGTGGTGCCTAGACCCCATCTGTGACGAGAATAGGCTTGCGCTTTGAAGGCCGTTTCCTTCCCTCCTTCCGCTCCCTACTCCCATTGGTTCGTCCATAGCTTGCGCTTAAGGACAGCATCCCACAAAGTAGTCTTTCTTGGCTCTGCTGCACAGCCAGAATATGAGAGGAGGCCTTGTCCACACCTACAGCTCAGTGTAAGATGTAGGCAGCCCTCACAATATCTGCAAGGGCTTCGTCAGACAAAATGAAACACTCTACTTCTGAACTACATTAAATGTCATGAAATCTTGGCCTGATCATCTTTTCTAGAACCAAATTGGTTCTTCTTGTTTTTGTTCTACACAAGCAGTGCTCAGAGCTTCCTTCAGGCTGAGCTCAAGGATTATTCCTTGAGTGGCTAGGGGACCGTGCCAGACTGCATACAAGGAAAACACCCTTTCCAAATCAATTCTTGACCAGAAACCGTTTACCAGCAAATATAGCCAGAATTGCAACAAAGTATGATTTTTTTTTTTTTTTGGGTCATACCCAGTCATGCTCAGGGGTGACTCCTTGCTCTGTGCTCAGAAATTGTTCCTGGGCCGGGCGGTGGCGCTAAAGGTAAGGTGCCTGCCTTCCCTGTGCTAGCCTTGGACGGACCGCAGTTCGATCCCCTGGTGTCCCATATGGTCCCCCAAGCCAGGAGCAACTTCTGAGCGCATAGCCAGGAGTAACCCCTGAGCATTACCGGGTGTGGCCCAAAAACAAAAAAACAAAACAAAACAAAATAAAACAAAAAAAAAAAAAAAAAGAAATTGTTCCTGGCAGGCAAGGGGGACCGTATGGGATGCTGGGATTTGAGCCACCGTCTGTCCTGGGTTGGCTGCGAGCAAGGCAAACACTCTAATGCTGTGCTATGTCTCTGGCCCCATAACAAAGTATATTTTCATTTTACTAAGTCCATGACAATAACCAACATATGTTCCCTAAGTGGTACCACTGCTAAGGTCAGGACATTAAAAACCAAATCACACTTTGCTGCTTATACTCCTCTTAGCTAGAAAATTTGTCCTTCAAGTTCTCTAGGAAATATACAGTGTATTCCCTATTTTCCCACTGCCTTGTGTCATTCTTATGTACTCTACAGAGGAACCTACAAAGCACAGGGCAGAGGCACTAGAGGAGAAAGAAATGAAAACTGAGAAAGCTCCTACGACGATATCGTTTGCTGACACAGTGCTAAGAGACCTTAAATAAGCAAGCAGCAAGGAGCAGTATATGGTGAGCAGGAGGAGGCTCGGTGGTGCCGAGCAGTAGAAGACCCTGTGTGAGTGACAAGCCTGCAGACAATGGTCAGATCACACACATACACACACAAAGGGAAGTGGAGGCCACTGTTGCCCATGGCTGCTTCTGCAGAACTGGACAGGGCATGCCCAGCCGGCAGCAGAGACAGAAACAGTGGCTACCGGGACTAGCTAGAAGGGGTCAGTGGAGACAGTGCAGTAACTGCCCTTAACCCCCTTAGCCCAGCATTGCTTTATCCCCAGTTTGCCCTCCAACTGAAACCTGTCTGCACATTGCTACATTCAAGTTACAAGAGAGAGAAAGCCAGAGGTACAGATATCATATAAAGGGACCAAATTATTTTCCTTTAGGCCTTTAAGGCAATTTTTGTTTATAAAATCCTAACTGAACTGTTTGGAAAAGGATAGGAAGTGTGGGAAAGACCTCAAGAAACAGCTCAACTACTCACCTCACTTCAGAGATGAGCAAGAGTTTCAGAACTCATCCCAGCCCTAAAGCCAGACACTCCAAGGATATGCTCCTATCACTGCCAGATACCACCATCCTGCTCACCCTAATCTCAAGATCTTTGAAATGTTGTCAAGTACTGAGATCAGGGACCACTGGGAAATACTGCTTTATATTTAATCAAAGGTTTCACAATGTAATCATGGTACTTAAAGATTTTATATATATTAAAAAAAAAAAAAAAAGAACTGGTATAAGGAAGACAGAATCTGAGGCTGGAGAGATAGCATGGAAGTAAGGTGTTTGCCTTGCATGCAGAAGGTTGGTGGTTCGAATCCCGGCATCCCATATGGTCCCCCAAGCCTGCCAGGAGCGATTTCTGAGCATAGAGCCAGGAGTAACCCCTGAGCGCTGCTGGGTGCGACCCAAAAAACAAAACAAAACAAAACAAAACAAAAAAAAAAAAAAAGAAAAACAAAAAAGGAAGATAGAATCTATAGACATTTAAAGAAGACCAACTGTGGGTAATGAGCATTACTTAAGTTTGGTTGGTTACTAGTATAGTTAAGTGCTATTAGTCTGAACAAAATACCCTGAAAATAAAAGTTACAGTGCAGGCTTTGTGGTTCCATTTGTGTGCACTTAAAATTAATATTATTCTTAAGAAAAAAATGATCAAAAAATAAAGAAAAAAGAAAAAATGATCATGACTTCATTTGTTTGTATGGTGTGGTAAATACATGGTATCCTAGGGTCAAGACCAGACAACAGCCTTGGTACATATCAGAAGGCCTTGTTCTAGTGCCATTAATATCCACATGTCCCTATGTGGTTTGTAAGCTGAATAAAATAGCACAAGATAAAAAAAAAAAAAAAAGGAACCGGAGAGATAGCATGGAGGTAATGCGTTTGCCTTTCACGCAGAAGGACGGTGGTTCGAATCCCGGCATTCCATGTGGTCCCTTGTGCCTGCCAGGGGTGATTTCTGAGCATAGAGCCAGGAGTAACCCCTGAGCGCTGCCAGGTGTGACCCAAACTCCCCCCCCCCCCCCAAAAAAAAAGGTTTCATAATGTAGGTGCAAGAGCTACTACAGGGTACTTGTCTTGCACACAAATGACCAGGGTTGAATCCCTAACATTATATTGGGCCCCAGCACCATGAGGAGTTGTCCCTAAATGGAGATAGGAGTAAGCCCTGAGCATAGCTGGGTGTGGCCCCAAGGAAAGGTATCATGATGTAATTGCTTTTCTGTGAAAAAGCTAATATGTAAGCCACTCCCTAATTTCTCAAGAATAATAAGACATCTACTGAGCTCTAAAGCAGCAATAAATAAACTGAAAATGTTGATAAAAATGTTGATTCAGGGGCCGGGCGGTGGCGCTGGAGGTAAGGTGCCTGCCTTGCCTGCGCTAGCCTAGGACGGACCGCGGTTCGATCCCCCGGCGTCCCATATGGTCCCCCCAAGCCAGGAGCGACTTCTGAGCGCATAGCCAGGAGTAACCCCTGAGCGTCACCGGGTGTGGCCCAAGAAACCAAAAAAAAAAAAAAAAAGTTGATTCATCTCCATATGAATGCCAGAAGAAAACCCTCCTTACTCAAGTTGGGTGAATATGGTGTCCTTTACTTTTTTTTCTTTTTGGAGTTTTTGGGCCACACCCAGCAATACTCACAGGAATCAGCCCACATAGTGCTCAGAATTTCATATGGGGTGCCAGGAACTGAACTCAGGGTAGGCATGTGCAAGGCAAGAGTCCTCCACACTGTACAACCCACCCTTCTGGTCAGATATGGTTTTAAGAGGAAAAGAAGCACAGTAGAAACATTCTTAAATGGAGCTGGAGCGGTGGTAAGGCATCTGCCTTGCCCACACTAGCCTAGGACAGACAGTGTTCGATTTCCCAGCATCTCATATGGTCCCCCCAAGTCAGGAGCGATTTCTGAATACACAGCCAGGAGTAACCCCTGAGCCTCACTGGCCCAAAAATTAAACACAAAAACAAAAACATTCTTAGCAACATCCAAGTAATTGAACAGACTCCTTCATAAAAACTTACTCTCCACTATGGAGTCATAGCGATAGCACAGCACAGAGGATGCTTGCTTTACACATGGCTGACCTGTTGGGTGTGACCCAAAAAAAGCAAACAAAAAAACCCCAAGCCTTTATTCTGTAGTGCTAAATAGATAAAGTGCCCTGCTTCTATGGTCATTGTCTGTCATGTTCACAAGAGGAGGTGACCAAAAACTCTGTAATAGCACTGCCAGGGATCCCTCCTGAACACAGAGCAAGGAATAAATAGCTCTTGGGGTCCTTCCATTTCCCCCACCCCCCAAAAAAAAACCACATAAAAAATTATGGCGGGGGGGGGGGTAAGAGAGAGAGAGAGAGAGAGAGAGAGAGAGAGAGAGAGAGAGAGAGATTTTGGAGAGAAGACTACGCCAAACAGTGCTGGGGGCCCAGGGCAATGCCTGACATGCTTAGTGTATGCACCAACCTGATTAACAGGGAAGTTGACAGTTTGCCTGGTAGGCAACACTTTACAAACTGAACCTCCTAAGCAAGCACTGCCAAGGGTCGTGACTCCTGAACAAAGAGCCAGAAATAATCCCAAACACCACAGGGAGTGGCCCCAAAGTAAAAAATGGGCGTCGATTATAGCTTTCACAAGTCAGAACAGAGGCTTGGGTCAGACACTTCGGCGTGTCTGTGGAACGTGGGTGATGCCACTGAGCATACATGGATGGGAGGTATCAAGT
This sequence comes from Suncus etruscus, assembly GCF_024139225.1. Taxonomy (NCBI): domain Eukaryota; kingdom Metazoa; phylum Chordata; class Mammalia; order Eulipotyphla; family Soricidae; genus Suncus; species Suncus etruscus. Next base: position 19,002,117 of record NC_064849.1, read on the forward strand.
GCCTGTCATCATGTTCTCGCAAATGTCTAGAATGCTGCCTGTGGCGGTGACAATGGGATTACGCACAACATGGCAGTGCTTGCCAGGGGTGCACCACCGTCGTTTTGTTGGGTTGGGGGCCACAAAAGGTGGTGCTCAGTGCTGGGCCTCGCACTCTGAGTCGTGGTGCTTACACACTGTGGTTGTGATGTGGCAGATATCCCTAATGAACCACCAGTTTGGCACGGCTAGATGACATCTGGGTAGATGAACCCCAAGCAGGCTGGGGTTCAACTCTCATGTCAGGCCTAGAAGGCAGGTGAGACCTCCACCAGAGCTACCCAGGCATTTCCAACAGGATGAATACCTCAACTGTTTTGTTTGGGGGAAGTATTTGGAGACTGCTCTATCAGCATGGTGCTGGGGCTGTGCAGTAAGAGAAACTGAAGCCACAAGCAGAGCAGATACTCCAGCACTTAGAGTGATCTCTGTGGCCTTCAGTCATTAAAACAAACAAACAAACAAACAAATATTTATTGGGTTCTGCTGAGAGATCAATACAGAGAAAGAGCAGAATCACCTTTACTGAACAATGCTGGTCTCAGCTACAGGACAGCACCTGAGGAATACATATCCATCTATAGGACAGTCTAGAACCCTGAATTGGAAGTACCCACAAAAACAAAATCAAGAATTTCCTTTCTTCTGGATAGAGGAAGGTGAAACTTAAGTTTTTTGGTTTTTGGGCAACACATATTGGTGCTCAGGGGTTACTCCTGATTCTGCACTAAGGATCACACTTGGAGGGACTCCTGAGGAACCATATGGGGTGCTAGACACCGAAGCTAGTCAGCCACATTTAAGACAAGCATCCTCTCCAGTGTACTTACACTCCAGCCCCTGAAGGTGCAACTTTACTCCTGCTGGATCCCCAATGTGTCCAAAGCTCTAACAGGAAGTCTTTTTTTTTTGGTTTTTGGTTTTAGGGTCACACCCGGCAGTGCTCAGGGGTTATTCCTGGCTCCAGGCTCAGAAATTGCTCCTGGCAGGCACAGGGGACCATATGGGGTACCGGGATTCGAACCGATGACCTCCTGCATGAAAGGCAAACGCCTTACCTCCATGCTATCTCTCCGGCCCCCTCTAACAGGAAGTCTTAAATACAAAATGAACCTTAGGGCTTTATCTCTTTTGTCAAAATTCATGCCAACACTAGGTACTGCAGAACAGCGTTGTTTCTCTCATAACACTGCCAAGAGGAAGGATTTAATGAATATCTTTTTTTTTTCCTTTTTTTTTTCTTTTTTGGGCCACACCAGGCTGTGTTCACGGTTTATTCCTGACTGCTCAGGGGTGCTCCAGTGCTGGGCTTAGAATCCAGGCTAGCCATGTGCAAGGCAAGCAAGTCAATTATTCACTATCTCTCCAATTTTTAAATATCTACTTTGCCCAACCAACCAACCTATATTTTTATAATGTCCCCTTTGACCAATTCCATGACTCATAGACAATTATGGCAGATCATGAGAAATATAAGAACAACCAATTCTGAGCTCAGGGACTCAAGAGGCAGCCAAGGGAAGATCCCATTAGGTGACTAGCTAAACAGATGTAACGATCAAAGCACAGGCACAGCCCTGCTGCAGGCTTCACAAGGTACTCACAGAGGCAAAGGTTCCGATCTGCTTGATATTCTGCTCATAGCTCTGTGAGCTAGTAGGGCGGCCAGGGGTTCTCCGGGAGTACCAGAAAGTGTAGTTATACTGCAGGGGATGCTCTGCTGGTCCTGGGACAACAGCCTGGAAATAAAGATGTTGGATTAGTTCTGAAGTGTATAATAGTCTCAGAGACTTAATAAAGCCTTTTCTGGTTTGGGTGTGTGGTTTGGGGTCACACCTGGAAGTGTTCAGGAATGACTCTAGGGAGTGTTCAGGGGACTGACTGTAGTGGTGCCAGGGATAAAATCAGAAGTCAATGCAGGCAAGGTAAGTGCTGTGGTACTATTTCTCTAATCCAAGAAAAGTGTCTTTTTTTTTGTTTTGTTTTTGGGCCACACCTGGCGTTGCTCAGGGGTTACTCCTGGCTCTCTGCTCAGAAATAGCTCCTGGCAGGCACAGGGGACCATATGGGACACTGGAATTCGAACCAACCACCTTTGGTCCTGAATCGGCTGCTTGCAAGGCAAACACCCTGTGCTATCTCTCCAGGTTGTTTTGTTATTGTTGTTTGTTGTTGCTGGCAGTGCTCAGGCTTACTCCTGGCTCTGCACTCTAGGTAGGCCACCTGCAAGTCAAGGGTCCCATTTGCTGTACTATTGCTCTGGGCCCTAGAAAACAGTTTTAAGCACCACCATAACCAACATTAAGAAAGAATATATCCTCTTTTATTGATCCCTAGAATCTTCTTACCCAGTAAACTTCAGTGGTTAATTTGTTTGAAGTTCCTGTTATATTTCATTTGTATACTTATGACTTTTGTAACTTTCTCTTCTTTTGGGGGGCAGCAGGAGGCTTTGGATCATATCCAACAATGCCCAGAGGTTACTCCTAGCTCCGCGTTCAGAAATTATTCCTGGCAATGCTCAGGAAAGTATATGGGATGCCAGGGAATCAAACCTAGGCCAGTCACATACAAGGCATGTGCTGTACTATATCTCCAGCCTCCATCCCCACCCTATTGTTGTTTTTTTGGGCCCACACCTAGTAGTGCTCAGGTCTTACTCCTGGCTCTGCACTCAGTGATCACTCCTGGCAGGCTTGGGGGACCACCTGGGGTACCATATGGGATTGAACCCAGGTTGGCTGCAGGCAAGGCAAATGTCCTATCCACTGTACTATCATGTTGACCCCATACTTTTGTTTTGTTTTTGGTTTTTGGGTCACACCCGGCAGCACTCAGGGGTTACTTCTGGCTATATGCTCAGAAATCGCTCGTGGCAGGCTCGGGGGACCATATGGGATGCCGCGATTCAAACCACTGTCCTTCTGCATGCAAGGCAAACGCACTACCTTCATGCTATCTCTCTGGCCCCTGGCACCATACTTTTGTAACTTTCTTATTCTTTTTTTTTTTTTTTTTTTGGTTTTTGGGCCACACCCGGTGACGCTCAGGGGTTACTCCTGGCTATGCGCTCAGAAGTCGCTCCTGGCTTGGGGGACCATATGGGACGCCGGGGGATCGAACCGCGGTCCATCCTAGGCTAGCGCAGGCAAGGCAGGCACCTTACCTCTAGCGCCACCGCCCGGCCCCAACTTTCTTATTCTTCTTCCTCTTTTTTCCTTGCCATGGTAATGCAGGAGATCGAACCCAGGGCCCAAAACAGCAAGGCAAATGCTGTACTGCTGAGCTATATGCCCTGCCTGACTTTGGTGTCTTTCCCCTTCCTGGCATAGGTACTGATGTTCAGATCTGATCTTAATGGCACTGCCGGGCCAACCACTGCCCCTCCATGCACGCACCCTACTATTTACTATTACTTACTGGCTAGTGATCTTGGGCGATTGTTTAACCTGTTTGTGCCTCCATTGACCGCCTGAAAAATGGGGGAAAACACAGGGCTGTTCACAGCAGGCCAGGGAGAGAGCTCATGTGGTAGATTCCATGTTTCTCAGTTGCAAGGATCTGAATACAATCCTCAGCACAACTTGGTGGACCACTGAGCACAAAACATTGTCAGTGCTGGGCTGAGTATCAGTGGCCTGGTCTCTCCCAAGCACCTCTGGGAGGTGGTTCCTCTTTAACCCCTTAGTTAAGAAGTACAAAGCGCTTATTTAGTACAGTGCCTGCAGGTAGCAAATGCACAATGTCACTCTTATTACCACCTCTATTAAAACTCAGTACCTGTGCATCCTCTTAGCACTTCTTTTTTTTTGTTTTTGGGGCCACACCTGATTGATGCTCAGGGGTCACTCCTGGCTAAGCGCTCAGAAATTGCCCCTGGCTTGGGGGGACCATATGGGACATCAGGGGATCGAACCACGGTCCTTCCTTGGCTAGCGCTTGCAAGGCAGACAACTTACCTCTAGCCCCACCTCACCGGCCCCCTCTTAGCACTTCTAATATGTGTATCTGCAGGTCCTCAACATTATGAAATAAACTAATGACTGATAGTTCAAGAAAGACATGGATCCATCTCTCTGTGTAAATATTCTGTTCTCTGAGGCACCTTCAGAATTTGAAATAGTTAGGAGCAGCCTGTGAAGCAGCCAGCAGCAGCTTTGTTAGTCCTCCCTTACCTCAAGGAGGGAGTGGGGAGAGAGGGAGAGAGAGGGAAAGACAAAGGGGGAGAGGGAAAGAGGGAAATGGGGAGTCAAGGGGGGGGGAGGGAGAGATAGAGAGATAGAGAAAGAAGGCAGTGACCCACATGTTGTTTGTTTTGGGGCCATACTTGGTGACACTCAGGGGTTCCTCCCTATGGTGCTTGGTACACTATGCAGTGCCAGGGATTGAATCCAGGATTCCTGTATCAAAGCACATGCCCTAGTCCCAGACCATCACTTTTCATTCACTCTCTCATTGTTTAATGTGCTTTTTGTTTCTTTTGTTTTGTTTTGGCTTGCTTTTCACAAGGGCTATACCAGAGATGTTGGGGATCAAACCCAGGCATGCATTCAGCCTCTGAGCCTTCTCCCTGACCTCAACTTCCTTTTCAGGGGCCAGAGCAGTGGTGCAGCAGTAGGTCGTTTGCCTTGCATGCGACTGACCCAGGATGGACCACGGAGTCCCAGCGTCCCATATGGTCCCCCAAGCAAGGAGTGATTTCTGAGTGCATAGCCAGGAGTAATCCCTGAGCGCCACAGGGTATGGTCCCCAAAAGCAAAAAACCAACCAACCAACCAAACAAACAAAAAAACCCCAATCTTTTCCTTGATAAAAAAAAGTAGATTGGGGGGCTGGAGAGGTGGCGCTAGAGGTAAGGTGACTGCCTTGCAAGCGCTAGCCAAGGAAGGACCGCAGTTCGATCCCCGGGCGTCGCATATGGTCCCCCCAAGCCAGGGGCAATTTCTGAGCACTTAGCCAGGAGTAACCCCTGAGCATCAAACGGGTGTTTTGGGTGTGGCCCAAAAAACAAAACAAAACAAAAAGTAGACTGGTCTAAAATAGGTGCTCTCCAGTGAACCTGGGGATCTTTTACATAAACAGGCACCACACGAGAAGGTTCCAGCCGAGACAAGCACAAATGTGTAGCAGGCACCAACCTTCCTTTTGCCGCTGCTCTGAGTCTTGTCCCGCTCCATTTTTTCCTTCTCACCATCTTTCTGTGTGCTGTTTTCTTCATTCTGATCATGATCCCCACTGTCATCGTCTTTCAATCTGAACAGGGAGGTAAAACCATGTTATCTCAGACCTGAACAGATTCTTGTTTCCTCCATAGAACCACTGGGTGAAGTGACCAGGAGCCTACATAGAGACACTGAAAATACAGATAGCCAAGATGTACACGAGACAAGGGGAGGACAAAGTGTGCAGAAAAGCAATTAGTAGAGTTAAACCAAAAGGATCTACCAACTAATCCGTGAAGTCAGAAAGCATTGCCTTCTGGTTTGAGAATGGACTGCACAGAGAAGCAAGATGTACAATCTAAAGGACTCCTTCCTTCCTTCCTTCCTTCCTTCCTTCCTTCCTTCCTTCCTTCCTTTTTAAAAGGACTGTTTTCTTTTCCTTTTTTTTTTTTTTTTTAAGAATTTTTTTCTTTTTTTGGATTTTAGGCCACACCTGGTGGTGCTCAAGGGTTACTCCTGGCTTTGTGCTCAGGAGTCATTCCTGGTGGTGCTTGAGGATGCCAGAAATCGAAACTGGGTTAGCAGCATGCAAAGCAAGTTTGCCCTACCTGCTGTGTTCTAACATTCTAGCCCCAAGAACAGTTTTCTTTGCCAACAATAAGATTTTTGGAACAGAATAGCTGCTTTGGCCTTTCAGGTAAGTTTAAGAAATTCCTTTGTGGGGCCGGGCGGTGGCGCTCGAGGTAAGGTGCCTGCCTTACCTGTGCTAGCCTAGGAGACGGACCGCGGTTCGATCCCCCGGCGTCCCATATGGTCCCCCAAGCCAGGAGCGACTTCTGAGCGCATAGCCAGGAGTAACCCCTGAGCGTCACCGGGTGTGGCCCAAAAACCAAAAAAAAAAAAAAAAAAAAAAAAAGAAATTCCTTTGCTTTCTCACCCTTTCTTTTTTAATTTTTTTTTGTTTTTATTGTTTTTTATTATTTTATTTTGTTTTATTGTTTTTGGGCCACACCCATTGATGCTCGGGTTACTCCAGGCCATTCGCTCAGAAACTGCTCGTTTGGGGGGACCATATGGGACACCGGGGGATTGAACCGCAGTCCATCCCAGGCTAGCGCTTGCAAGGCAGATGCCTTACCTCTAGTGCCACTGCTCCGGCCCTGTCTCACCATTTATCAGTTTCCTAATTATCTCAGACTACCACTTTGATTCAGACCCTCTGCTCAGATCACTGCAATCATCAGGATAAAAACCCAAAATGTTCTTGATGAAGAACATCTCTGCCCTCCAACCCAGCTTCCACATGGCTACCAGCACAGCAAATCTCATTGTTCACGGCTCATATTTAAAACACTCTCTTCTCCCTTCCTTATCATCTGATGCCCACCCACCCACAGGACAACGCATTAAGGACACGTGAGGAGCCTCTAGGACTCTGTCCACTAGCAACCACTGCCAGTCACTGTTCCTCAGCCTTAGTGGCCATTCCTCCATCTGTTTTGTGTATGATGAAAGGATCCCTTTGAATAGCGTCTTATTAATCTCTGTATCTCTAGCACCTGGGTCCAAAAGACGCTAAACCAGTGAAGAGGACACTGAGAAGAATGTCATTTTCTTGGTACAAACATAGGTTTCCTGGATGCCACTTTCCAGGGCAGTGAAATAACACTACTGCTTTTAGGCATGCCTCTGTTCAGTGGGTTCCAACAGTATCCAAAGGAGGAGTGCTCACAGACACAGCAAGCATGCTTTTAGGGCTGGACTGCTGTGAACACAGCACTATTCTGAAATGACCTTCTGCCCTAATAATCAAGTCAAATGCAAGCAGACAATTCTCAAGAAAGATACCTTATTTTGATTTGGGGTGGGAGGCTATACCTGGCAGTGCTCAGGGGACCATACAAGATGCTGGAGATTGAACCTGGATTGACCTTTGCAAGACAAATCTTGATATCAAGATAAATATTAAGGAAGATACTATTTATGGTTTTTCTTTTTTTTTTTTAGAAATCTTTCTTTCCAGCAAGAAAGACCCTACATGTCCAAATCCTAACTCAGCTATTACCCTATGTATACACAGACTGCAAAATACTTTCTAGCTAGCATGAAAAGAACATTCAACAGACACTTGGTGGATAAGCAAATCATCTGTTGGGGTGCCTGTTCCCTACATCATCATGGTCCTAGCTTGGGATATATCTAGAAAGTTGTGCTCTGTACTACAAACCTATGATCCTATGATCACACCTGGCCAGGACACAAGAAGCAGCTGACCCACAAAGGCTGTCTAACCTGGTCAAAATGCCAAGCCTTAGGGTCCAGGAGATGATTCAAAGATTTGGAGAGCAAGCCTGGTCTGTGTCCAACCCTAGACATTGGAGTGTCCACAGCTGGGCAAAGTAGCCCTGAAAGGGGTGCCAGGGTCTTTAGAACTGCTCAGGAGAATCCTCTTTGCCTACCACACTCCCCTAAAACCATGCTTCAGGGCTCTACTCATAAGCCAATTCCTCTCAACTTCAAGCTCACAGATTAAGAAGCTGAGTAGTCATAAGGGATCCCTAAAAAAAAATGCCTTTGAAGAAAGATGAGCAAAAGTAGAAATGGAGGCCAGATTGGACAGCATGTAAGATGCTTGCCTTGTATAAGGATAACCCAGGTTCAATCTCCCAGCCAGGCCAGGAATGATTCATGAGCACAGCTGAGTGTGGCCCCAAAACCAAACAAAAAAATTCCCAGAAAGAGCCAGTGGGTACAGGCAAGTGCTGTGAACAGAGAAAGCTGAGGCCAATTTCGTGTATGGTGCTACTGTCCCACTGTCTCCCTGGACTTTGCTGAGGGTGGAGGAGCACAGTATTTGGGCTGCTACAACTGTGCCCCTTCCCCTTCCTGAGAGGAGCAGGCTGAAGTCCCTGTCTACAGCTGCCTGACTTGCCTCAAGTCTCATCAGCTAAGAGTGAGCAGGCCGAGGCACACACACTTCCCGGGGTTCCCTGGGCCCTGCTATGGCTGCCTATGGCTGCCTATGCCTATGGCTCCTGCCCCAATCTGTGAGCTCCTTTTCCTTGTACCAGCACCTGCTCGGAGCTCTCCTAGAACGTCTATTCCCTGCTTCCTGTGTGCATGGAGGCCCACTGAACCCTGGAAAATATCTCTCTTCCGGATTGAGCCTGGCTCCTCTCTATAGAACTGCTCCCTGGAAGACAGCTTACTTGTTCCACATAGACTGTCACGGCCCATCTGTTCCCCAATGGTGCCTACAGCAGTATGTGGGTTTTTCTGAGATTTAGGACCCAGGCAGCAGCTATGGCTCTGTTCTAGAGAATTCTAGAACACACCCTTCTCACCTCAGCTTCCATCTCCCACTAGAGCCTCTGGCATCCTTTCCCTTTCATCCTGGGTGAACAAGGTCCTTGGGAAACCTCTCATTTTGCTACATCCAAGTAAAACAAATATCAGTTCTCTTCTCTTTAGTGAAAGATACTGAAATAAAATAACGACAGAACTGATTATGTTGGAGAAGAAATGCTACGGTGGCCTCCTGGCCTGCATCCCAGCTCCCTCCTAAAGGCCCTCACAAGTCTTCGTGTGCTGCTTTCTTTTTTTTCTTTTCTTTTTTTGGTTTTTGGGCCACACCCGGCGATGCTCATGGGTTACTCCTGGCTGTCTGCTCAGAAATAGCTCCTGGCAGGCATGGGAGACCATATGGGACACCGGGATTCGAACCAACCACCTACGGTCCTGGATCGGCTGCTTGCAAGGCAAACACCGCTGTGCTATCTCTCCGGGCCCGTGTGCTGCTTTCTTGAGGACAAAGCCAAGCTGCCACCTTGGGCAAGTGGTTGTGCAGGTCACTGCACTTGACTCTCCACAACTCTTCTCAGCCTCAGGCTGAACTGGAGCTCAGCATCAAATAAAATTAAAATCTTGGTGCTCCCTGGACACAAGCAATTAGCACCAGAGGCTGGCCAGACAGAGCGGCACCTAGTTTAGCCACAAGCTTGTGCTCAGGGAAATCCTGATACTTTGTGATTCAACCAAGCTCCTCTGGTTAGTGGTTTGGTCAGATTCACCTTTACAGGCTCAGCATTGGACAGAGGCAAAAACCAAAGTGGTTTCCTTAATGGATTTCTAAAATCAAGAATAATACAGGGAAGACTAGGATATGTGCCAAGAACCTAAGTTAAACCAAGGTTAAGAGAGGAACAAAAGGGGCCAGACTAATAGCACAGCAGGGAGGGTTCAATCCGTGACACTCCATATAGTCCCCACAGTAACACCAAGAGTGATCCTTAAGCAGAGCCAGCTGTAAAGCTTATACAGCACTGGATGTGGCCCCAAAATCAAATACTAACCCCCTAAAAATAGGGGCCCCTTTACTCCATAAGGTCCCCTGAAATATGTCAGAAGTAATAATCCTGGAGCACAGAGGCAGGAGTAAGCTGAGTACTCTCAGGTGTGCCCCTCTCCCTTCTAAGCAAACAAAGTATACAAAAATTTAAAAGACCAAAAGCTGGGGTCGGAGAGATAGCATAGCGGGTAGGGCGTTTGCCTTGCATGCAGTTGATCTAGGATAGACAGTGGTTTGAATCCCAGCATCCCATATGGTCCCCTGTGCTTGCCTGCCTGCCAGGAGTGATTTCTGAGTGCAGGACTAGGAGTAATTCCTGAGCACCGCCGGGTGTGGCCCCAAAACAAAACAAAACAAGACCAAAAAGCTATTAGTATGTGGGGCCAGAGTGTTAGTACAGGGATAGGGTATTTGCCTTGCACATGGCCAAATAAGGTTCAATCCCCAGCATCCCATATGGTCCCCCTAGCACATTCAGGAATGAGACCTGAATGCAGAGTCAGAAGTAAACCCTGGGCACACCAGATGTGACCCTGAAACAAAATAAAAAGATTATAGTATGAGTAGAAACAGAATGAAATATGGTCTGGAGATCTGTAAAATAAAACATATTACAGATGCAGCCACAGTACTGGGAAAGATTTAGGAGACTTTTACACTCAGGGTCAATGGAAGCTAGGTATGACAGGAGGTAGGGTGGAATTAAGAGTGTTAGCAGAAGATATGATCAGAGTTAGCAGATCTCCAGCTGTCCAGCACATTCCGCTCTAGGCTCTCCCCAACAAACTCATCCTTAGGAAGCCAGGCAGGTCATACAGTTGCAGAACCTGGGATAATGGTCTGCAAAGTGTACTTCTCACACTGAAGAAAAAAAAAAAAAAAAACCCTCACAAAACTAGGTATCGGGAGAGCTCCAGCTTCAAAAGAAAGAAAAATCTGGTTCTTCTCAGCAGAGCTGGAAGACAGACGTTTCAAGTTCTGGCACAGTTAAAGCACAGAGCATCTCCAGTCCTGGTGTATCAAGGAGAGACTCAAACCCAAGTTCAACAGTGAACCCGGAAACAAATCCCACCATATATTATATGGGTAAGTCACAGAAGGAAGTACAGGAACTCACCTGGATAAGGAAGTAATGTGACCCTCCCCCCCCCCAAAAAAAACCCTGCAGCGTTTTCAGGAATAAAAATCTGAAAGGTGGGAGCTAAGAGCTTATAAAGGGAACAGAAGGATGGGGAGGAAGGAGCAGGTCTTTGAGACTGCTTAGACCAGCTGCATCCAAAAGGCTTTTTTTTTTTTTTTGGAGATTTGTTGTTGTTGTTGTTGTTGTTGTTGATAGTCCCTTTTCTTTCTTTTGAAACAGCAAAGCCCTCTCGGCAGCCAGTGGCACTGCCCTGGTGTGGAGGCCTGAAAGTGTATGCCAGTCCTTGCTGGACCATGCCCCAATGTTGCCAGCAGATGTTAGTTAAAGGGTCAGCCCTTCCAGTGGACACCTCTACCTTACCACACTGCGCTTGACCTCAAAAGTACCTCAAAAGCCCTGATGAAGGTCAAGGGGATCCTCCTCACCTCCTGAACCCCCAGGAGCGCGTGTCAGGGCCCATTAAAGTGGCTCCCTCCTAGGAGAGAGAGCATCGAGGGCTCGGTGCTAGCAATCTCCTCATTGGAAACTGCATTAGGAACCGGGCCGGGCGAGGCAGAGAATGGGGCAGAGGACCAGAAAGGAGACTCAGGGAAGCCAAGGAGGCCGAATTTGGGGGATCATCCGCATCCCCAGGTTGCAGCAGCACCTACCCCACTCGGGGTTCAATGCCAAGCGGATGGGGTTGGAGAAGCAGCCTCAGAGAAGGCCAGGGAGCCCAGGGTGCAATTCGTTTGGAAGCACCCAACATCTCCTTCCAGGAGGCAGGGTGGCGCGCGCTGTGGGCCCCGGGGGTCCCCGAGATCCGTGCACCCCCAATCCCCCGGGGCCTTCCTCGCTCGCCCCCGCCAGCCGCCTGGGCCGGGGCGGAACCCGCAGCCCGAGCCTTAAGGCCCGGCCGCCGGTCACTCGACGGTCTCGGCGCCGCCGCAGGGTCAGCTTCGGGGTTAACGGTTGGGGGAAAGAGGGGGTGTCTCCCGGGACGGCCACGAGCCACGAGCCACTCACGCGTCGAACTTGTTGTTCATCCTCTCGCCGCCGCCGCCGCCGTCGCCACTGCCCCACGGGGTGACTTCCGCTCCGGCCGGTCCGTCCGACTCGGGCCCGGCTACTTCCGGTCGCCAAACCCGAACGTCGTCGTGCCTGGTTCATGAGTGGAAGGGGGACAGGTTTTCCCGGGACACCGAGCTCCGCGCCTGCGCACTGATTCACTTAGCTAGCTTTTTTTTTTTTTTTTTTTTTTTTTAAACACCTTGATTACATACATGATTGTGTTTGGGTTTCAGTCATGTAAAGGACACCACCCATCACCAGTGCAACATTCCCATCACCAATGTCCCAAATCTCCCTCCTCCCCACCCGACCCCCCGCCTGTACTCTAAACAGGCTCTCCATTTCCCTCATACATTCTCATTATTAGGACAGTTCAAAATGTAGTTATTTCTCTAACTAAACTCATCACTCTTTGTGGTGAGCTTCCTGAGGTGAGCTGGAACTTCCAGCTCTTTTCTCTTTTGTGTCTGAAAATTATTATTGCAAGAATGTCTTTCATTTTTCTTAAAACCCATAGATGAGTGAGACCATTCTGCATCTCTCTCTCTCTCTCTCTCTCTCTCTCTCTCTCTCTCTCTCTCTCTCTCTCTCTCTCTCTCTCTCTCTCTCTCTCTCTCTCCTTCTCTCTCTCCCACCCTTCCTCTCTCTCTCTCTCTCTCTCTCTCTCTCTCTCTCTCTCTCTCTCTCTCTCTCTCTCTCTCTCTCTCTCTCTGACTTATTTCACTTAGCTAGCTTCTCTGCCTGTGTTGATGGGCTGGTCTCGTTGGTTGCACCGAAGTGCTACTGCTCTTGCAGCAGACCTTGATCAACTTCCCCAGGCTGATTCGGAATAAGAGGCAGCGTTGAATCGGGTTCCTGGCGTTGCTTCAGGACCAAACCCCGACTCCACTGCACTGCCAGTGCATGCAGGCCTTAAGATTTTGGACTCTACCCAGGGCCTCCCCCAGATTGTTTCCCCTAGGTCCAGGGGATACTGTGCTGTTGCAACTCCCCCACCCTTGTGGGTCGAAGGAGATCACCCGTAGAAGGAACCAGAGCCTTTAAGCCCCAGTATATAAAAGTAGGCCTTGTTGATCTTTGCTTGCTCGTGCCAGAGCAGTCAAGTAGAATCTCCCCAGGTGACAGCTAGTAAGGAGGCAGAGATCATCTTGGTCCTGCCATCACCAAGAGGCCTCCGGGATCGAAGTCCAATGCCCAGTGGCGTGTGCATATGGGAATAAATGAAGTGGACTTGCTGCTGATTGATCCCCAAGAGTTAGATAGGTGTCCCCAGGTTCTTTTTTTTTTTTTTCATCCAAATGGTTGGGTCTTTCTTTATGTGGCGTTTGAACATTTCTGAATTTCACCTCTGATGTAATGATGAAGGTAAATCAAGATGAGGAATTGTGCTCCCAGCAAGTATAGAAGGCTGAGAGTCTTGCATCTCCAGTGGGGCATTGCATCTCCCCACCAGGAGACCTAGGCAGGAGTTAGAAATGATGAAGCCCAGTAAAGTACTTGCCTTGTGTGAGTGAGGTCCTAGGTTTGATCCTTGAACCTCCTTCCCAAAGAGGGAAAGCTCTCTGCTGGCTATCTTTTTTTTTTTTTTTTTAAACCTAACTGGGGCCAGAAAAGGCAGGTCCAGGTTTACTAGAAAACGTGCTCTGGGAATCATGTGTCAAGGATGAAAGCTGAACCTGTCGGTAACCATGGTGCTTACATAAAGATATTATTTAAAAAAAACAACAACAACAACAGCTGATGGGGCCGGAGAGATAGCATGGAGGTAGGGTGTTTGCCTTGCATGCAGAAGGATGGTGGCATCCCATGTGGTCCTCCAAGCCTGCCAGGAGTGATTTCTGAGTGTAGAGCCAGGAGTAATCCCTGAACACTGCTGGGTGTGACCCAAAAACAACAACAACAACAACAACAATAACAAATGTTAAACCTCTAGTGTAGTGCATAGCCTATACTACAGCCCTTTAAGTCTCTGGCCCTCATAGAGGTTCCCTCCAAGGGTCTAAGATTGAATCTGAGAGGGAGGTTCTGGGCTCCAAAGCATACTCAGGTCCAGTACTCTGGGAAACCCCTGTCTTGGGTCCCAGTTTCCCCATGTGAAACTTGAGAGGATGGTGATTGTCTTTTGTCCATTGTGCTGTGAAGAGCTTTTGAAACCTTTTGTGATCAGTGGCCCAGAAAGCCTGTGACAAGTGCAAGTAGGGCTGAGTGCTTGGAGCACTTAGAAGGCAAAGAAGAGGGGCCGGAGAGATAGTATGGAGGTAAGGCATTTGCCTTTCATGCAGAAGGATGGTGGTTCAAATCCCGGCATCCCATATGGTCCCCCGTGCCTGCCAGGAGCGATTTCTGAGTGTAGAGCCAGGAGTAACCCTAAGCGCTGCCATATGTGACCCAAAAACCAAAAAAAAAAAAAAAAAAAAAAAAGCAAAGGAGAGAGAGAGAGAGAGAGAGAGAGAGAGAGAGAGAGAGAGAGAGAGAGAGAGAGAGAGAGAGAGAGAGAGAGAGAGAGAGAGAACTACACGGGAGGGGTCTGCTGGTTTGCTGCCTATAATGTCTCTCTTTTTTTTTTTTTTTTGGTTTTTGGGCCACACCCAGTGTTGCTTAGGGGTTACTCCTGGCTGTCTGCTCAGAAATAGCTCCTGGCAGGCACGGGGGACCATATGGAACACCGGGATTCAAACCAACCACCTTTGGTCCTGGATTGGCTGCTTGCAAGGCAAACACCACTGTGCTATCTCTCCGGGCCCATCTCTTTTTCTTTATGCCAGGGATGAAAGGGAGATTCTAAGTGAAGGCTCAGGGGCTTCACTGGTGTTTTTCAGCCAGCTACACTGATGTTTTAATGTAAGGGCCCAAGTAAGCAATGCTGCTCTGTTCTGGTGCTGGGAATGCCTGGACAACCTAGTGGTTTGTGGGGGACCTTTAGGGCTATGTCCAACAGTTCTCAGGGAACTGTATTGGTGTCAGAAACCAAACATTGGTCAGGCATATGCTGTGTGCTGTATTATCTCCTGCCTCAGCAATGCCCTTGGTTTCCTCCTTTGGAAGATGCTGCAGGGTCCCAGGAACATAAACACTATGTGGTTCCATTCCGGCCTTTATTCCCCAGCTCTCTCACATGGCCCTGTGCCAGGGCACAGCTCAGTCAGCAGAAGGCAGGTAAGGGCGGGGGTCTCCAGGGAATGGCAGAGCAGGCACCCGGTTGTAGTGGGCCATGAGGAAGATGCCAGCTGTGCCACAGACGAAGAGTGAAAGCATGGCCAGGAAGCAGACACGATCCAGGACTCGGCCCACCAGAAACCACTCCTTATTCCCCTAAGAAACAAAGGGGTGAGGTGTGTGTCATGGGCAATGGCACCCAGTCTGCCACCACTGACCTCCCAGATCACTTTCCCCAACGCCCTGGAACCTTCTCTCTGACTCTGGTTTCCTCTGGGCACCTCAAGGCCTGATTACCTCCTGCCCCTGGTTCCCCATGGTACTTGCCCGTTTTACTGACTTAGCCAACAACCTGCTGATGCTGTTTCCCTGGGGTCCCAGGCACTCAGCCTCCCACCCACACTTCACCCCATGCTGGCTCACACTGTCAAAATGTGTCTGCTGATATCGGGCACGGGCGATGAGGTTGCAAGCAGCCACGCAAGCCTGGATGGCCGGAGCAGCCTGCTTCAAGCTCCCACATAATTCCTGACTCTGCCCAGACTTCTGGCCTTGTTCTAAGGCAGAGAGAGGGCAAAGTATGGGCACGGAACAGAGGACAGTCAGGCAGAGATGGACGCCACAGAGTAGGTCCCCCAGGCCCTCTGCCCACTCTGCCCCTTTGCCTCCTTCTTACCCAGCCTTTCCAGCGCTGCTCTCAGCAGTCCATTGCGCTGCTGCTGCCGGAATAGGAGCTCACTGCGTGGTAGCTGAAGGGTCCCCTCCTCCACAGCAGTGTCTGAGCTGCCCATGGAGGAAACCTCACGGGGCTGGGGGTCCCGCACCATCACAGGGACCCGTGGTGGACGCACATGCATTCGCAGCAGCTTGGGAAGGACCCGCAGAAATACCTATAAGGAGCACATGGTGGGTGGCAGGTGCCCTGGCCTAGGACCCAGGGGGGCAGTGGGATCAGGTCCACACAGACTCTGGACCAGAAGTGACTTTACAAAGCTACTCAGCCTCTGAGGCTCTGATTCCTGTCTGTCAAAGGAAGCTGATTCTTGGGGCTAGAGCAATAGTACAGTGGGGTGAGTGCTTGCCTTGTATGCAGCTAACCTGGGCTCAATCCCAGCATCCCATGCGTTTCCCTGAGTCTGCCAGGACTAACCCTGAACACAACTGGGTGTGGCCCCAAACAAACAAAACAGAAAATGAAGCCAACCCTCAAGCCCACTTTGGAGGGATCTTAGGGCTGCCATCTGCAGAGATAAGCAAGAACAACACAGGTTGTAAGTGCGGTAGTTGGGCAGGGCAGGGAGCAGGGTAATGCCTGAGTAGGCAGGAAGGGTCTGGCCTTGCCTTTCGGACTCCACGTGCCATGGAATGTGTGTGTGGTGACCGGAAGGACACATTGAGCACCACTACAGAGTTGGCCACGATGAGGATGGTCACCACCAGGAGGAAGGTGAGGTACCTGCAGGGCACAGTGGGCTCCTATTCACCCTACTGCAGCTGGCACCCTCACCTTGAGAGGCTGCCTCCTCCCCTTGGGACACGGAGGAATGGGAGAGAGGAGGAGGAACCAGCCTCACTTGCTGATGAGTGGCACATCCTGCGAGGTCTCAGGCACCTTCTTAGCCACCAGGAAGAGGAAGACAGTCTGGGCCAGGAGCACGTTGATGGCTACATGACATTTCTGGCCACCCGCTGTTGGTGATCCAGAGCGCTGAACACATGGTCACCTCCCCTGGGGTGACTGGGCACCACCAACCCCAGCCCGGAAGAAAGAAGCCCACTGGCCCTGGCTAAGGGCATGCATGCCCCCCAGACCCTCCCATTGCCCAGGCCACTGGCCAGACTCGTGCCCGGGTCCCAGTTCCCAGGTACCCTTGGCAGGAAGGAAGTAGATAAGGATGGCGACCGAGGAGATGAGAACACAGGGTGTGATGATGTTTATGACGTAGAAGAGGGGCTTGCGCTGGATGAGCAGATAGAAGCCCACCTTCTGGTGGCCTGCCTCCTCAGCCGGCACCCCAGCATCCAGAAGCATCTTGGCTGGCCGGTGCTCAATGGCCCATTCCCCATTCTCTGCAAGGGGGTGCGGGCAGATCATCATAGACACTTCGGGGTTCAGAGGCATGGGTTTGACTTTGGGGAGGGAAGCTATCCTCCCACCAAACAGGACACATACTAAATGGAAAACCAGCATTTTGATCAACCCTTCCAAAAATACAAGTTAACCAAAAATAAATAAATAAAATAGATAAATAAATAAAAATAGAGGGCTGGAGTGACAGCACAGCGGTAGGGTATTTGCCTTGCCCACAGTCAACACTGACAGATCATGGTTTGATTTCCAGCATCCCATATGGTCCTCTGTGCCTGCCAGGAGCAATATCTCAGTGCAGAGCCAGGAATAACCCCTGAGCACTGCTAGGTGTGACCCAAAAACAAACAAACAAAAATACAGGTTTCTTTGGTGTGTGTGGGGTGATGTTGGGAACCACATATGCAGGAAACTTAGCAAAAATACTGTAAATCAGGGCTGGAGAAGAGCACAGCAGGCAGGGCATATACCTTGCACACAATCGACTAGGGTTTGATCTCTGGTATGCTATAGTCTCCTGAGCCTGCCAGGAGTGATTCCTGAACACAGAGCTAGGAGAAATCTCTGGGCACCACTGGGTGTGGCCCTAAGCCCTCCCTTCCAAAAAGAAATCGTAACTCATGATACTTCAATTAAAAGGTGGGAGGGATGAGTTTGTGGACAAAGAGATGACTCAAAAGACTGGGGGCTGGAGCACTAACACAGTGGGTAGGAAGCTAGCTTTGCATACAGTTGACCTGTTTTTTTTTTTATTTTTTTTTTTTGGTTTTTGGGCCACACCCGGTAACGCTCAGGGGGTTACTCCTGGCTATGTGCTCAGAAGTTGCTCCTGGCTTGGGGGACCATATGGGACACCAGGGGATCGAACCGCGGTCCGTCCAAGGCTAGCGCAGGCAAGGCAGGCACCTTACCTTTAGCGCCACCACCCGGCCACAGTTGACCTGTTTGATCCCCAGCATCCCCTGTAGTTTCCTGAGCCCCCCAGGAGTGATTCCTGATGCAGAGCCAGGAGTAACCCCAGAATATGGCCAGGTATGCCTCCCTCCCTCCTTCCCAACAAAACAAAACAAAACAAAAAACAAGGGCTGGAGCACGTGCAAAGATGTTTTGACAGTGGTTCACAATTGTCCTCTGGAGTGACTGGGGAGGATCATGTACTGAGCCTGCCCTTGCCCTGGCTGTTACCTGTGAAAGCCTCGGGGTCGATGCAAACCCACTCAATGGGCCGCCCATCCTCCTGGCTGAGCTGCAGGTCGATCTCGCTGCTGCTGTAGGTCTGAGACCTGGAGCCCGGGAGATCATTGGAATGGTCTGAAGGCGGCACAGGCAAGCTGCCTCCCAGAAGTGGGCCATGCATTTCTGAGTTCTCCCCCCAAACCCCAGCAAGAAATGGGGCTGAAGGGGAAGTGGACTGTAGTGGGCACCTCCACTTATTTGGGCCCCAGAAGCCTGAGCTGAGGGTCGTGCAGTAGTGAGCTGCACCCAAACCCTGGTTGTTCTGGTCCTTCCCTCACTGCCAGGGTTGGAGGGACAAATGGTCATTTTGCATTTCATCCCCTACGGCCTAAGACAGGTCATTTACATGATTTTAAGTGTCATTGGGCCCTCTGGCAGTGCTCAGGTTTGTAGTCTAGAGTTGGGGGCTCCCCCTAGTGGTAGTAGGAGGACCATATGCAGTGCAGAAAGGCACAAGTGACTGACCCCACCGCGCTTCCTTTCAATAGCTTCACTTTATGGTGGCATCCTGCTTTCCTGAAAAACTTTTTGTGGAGAATCAGAATTCATTGTGTGATGAAATACAGGACCAGCCAGTCTATATCTCTGGATGTCTCCCAGACTCCACTCCCCACTGGGGCACTGGGATAATCCCCACCTTCCTTTTTATGATAGGGGTAGTGGTTTATAATCTGTGAAGGGTCAGCAAGGTGTATGTAGGTGTGAGGGTCCTTGGACCCGTTTGTTCAGCCACTCCAGGAATGAGGGGAGTGAGAGGAATGAGGTCCAGCAGGGCAGCAAGCATCCCCAATCCCTTCCCACGGGGCCCTTCTCACTGGAAGATGAGGGAGCAGTTCTGCCAGTCGAAGGGGAAGTAGGTGACGGAGACAGGGCAGGAGGAACGGAAGATGGCAGGTGGCAGCCAGTACACGCAGCCATTGGGGGACACCAGCACGTTGCAGTAGAGAGCCACTTCGAACACGCCGTCCACACTGTGGGCCAACACGTCTGAACACACAGTCCATGCTGCATACTGGTCAGCATTCCTGACCATAATGTCTACATCGCATACGGACCAACATCTCTGAACATGCCTGAATTCATGGCCAATACATCACACAGATCACTGTTCACTGCACATCTGAATACATAGTTCATACTGCATGCTGGTCAACATGCCTGAACACATTGTCAACATGCCTACACATACCTGAACACACAGTCCATGCTGCACACAGGCCAACATGCCTGAGCACTCTGTCAACACTGTGCAGGCAAACATGTCTGAACACACATGAACACAGTCCGCACCGCACACAGGCCAACACACCCAGACATGCAATCCATGCTGAACATAGGCCAACATGTCTGAGCACTCCTTCCACACTGTGCAAGGTCAATATGCCTCTCCATACACACACCACTTCCACCTGCATACACGCTCCATACTGTGGACGGGCCAATTTCCAAATGACAGCCCTGCAGGAATTCCCTCAGAAACCTCCCCACGGCATACCCCCAGTCACTGCTTCCTTCTCTAAAGTCTGTTTGTCTCGCTTTCTCTGTCTCTGTCTGTCTGTCTTTCTGTTTCTTTCTGTCTGTCTGTCTGTCTCTCTGCCACACTTGTCAGTGTTCAGGGTTTCTTCCTGACTCTGTGCTCAGTCATCACTCCTTAGGGTGCCAGGGAGGAGGACAGAACCTGGATTATCTGCGTGCAAACAAAATGCCTTAGCCCACTGTGCTATCTCTCTGGTCTCTCTCCAAGTCTCTTAACCAAGGAAAGAAAGTGGGGCCAGTAACATCAGGCCAGAGCAGACTTTTCCTGCCTGTGCTGTACCCCAACAGCCCCCTAGAGTCATATCTGCACCCTTAGCCCAGAGTGACAGACCCTGCCCAAATCCAGGCCCCTGCCTTCAGCCTGCTCACTCCAGTCTTCCCAGCCCGGGAGGGTGGAGGAGGGCAGGTCATCCCTTTATCCCCTGCCTCTTCTTGCAGACCTGGTCCACCATGCCCCTCCTCACTTGTTCTCCAGCACCACATCCGGCAGCCACACCATCGTGGACGGCACCCGCAGAACCCACAGGCCGTCGTAGTCTTGGGGGTCCCAGCGCAACCGGTAATCGCACCATTGCTGCAGGGAGGAGGCTGGGCTGTCCTTGGTAGTGCCACCTCCCAGGGGAGCCCAGCTTGATATGAGGGCTGCCCAGAGAGGAGGAGAGCCTAGTCCATGGGTGGGTAGTAGGTAAGGAATGGTAGTGCTCACCATCTCGATCCACACGTTGGTGGTCAGTGCTTCCTCTCGCTCATTCTGGGGGTGCAGAGACCATGTCCCCCACACATAGCAGAGGTGCCCCCGTCCCTGCCCATGCCCAACCAGGCTCACCAGGGAAATGAGGTTGGTGAGGGTGAGCTTCAAGCTGACATTCACCACATCTGCCTCGTGCTGTGCTGGCCGGAGGTGCGGGTCGTAGTCACGCATGAGGTCAGCCAGCAGCCGCTCCTCCTGGTTCCGGCCTTGGGATCCTGTGGGCTAACAGTCATAAGTCCCCAACATATAGGCTGGGGGGACCCTGCTCTGAGTTCTCCACCCTGCCAGGCACCCGATTCCCACCCCGGCAGACAATCAGCAGCAACAGCAGCAGACACAGCAGCCACTGCACCCCGTGCATGGCGCTCAGCTGTCTGTGGGGTCAGGGCTGGCGGCAGAGCTTCACCCAACCTTCCGTGCTCACCAGCTGTCCCACCAGACTGCAGGCTGTCAGCTGCTCCAGTGAGGACAATGCCAAGCTTGGGTTCCCTGAGCTGGGGGGCAGGGACTGGGGGCACTGTCCCTATTTTAGCAGGAGGGGGATCTGAGGTCACTGCCGGGGTCAGTCTCTTTCCTGCTTCTTCCAGATCTGTCAGGATACTTTTTTCCTTCAGTCACCTGAGAAGTGTCCAGGGGCCCAAGGGCCACCCCCTTCTCCCCCAGGGGGTATTTCAGTCTGACTGAGTGGACCCGATGCTCAGTGCTCAAACAAGGCCCACAGTGCCTGGTCAACAATGTCACAGTCAGTGGTACTCCCTGGTGTCAAAAATGGAGGAACTCAACTTTAGGCCTTGTGTATGAAGGCATGAGTGGCCAATACTCTGAGCCAGCTCCGCATTGCCCCATGGGTCAGGTTTGGTGAGGAAGTAACAACTATTGTGGTCATGGGTTGGGGCGCTTGCCTGGCACACAGGCAACCCAGTTTTTTTTTTTTTTTTTTTTTTTTTTTTTTTTTTTGGTTTTTGGGTCTCACCCGGCAGTTGCTCAGGAGTTACTCCTGGCTCCATGCTCAGAAGTTGCTCTTAGCAAGCACGGGGGACCATATGGGACGCCGGGATTCAAACCGATGACCTTCTGCATGAGAGGCAAATGCCTTACCTCCATGCTATCTCTCTGGCCCCGCAACCCAGTTTTGATTATCAGCATCAAGTAAGGTCCCCAAGTCCTGACAGGAGGGGTTCCTGGGCACAGAGGCAAGAGGAAGCCCTGAGTACTGCCAGGTATAGTTCTCAAAATAAAATAAAACAAAACTATTGGGTGCACATATTATGAATTTGAAATGGTTGGGGACTCTTCCAGGACCAAGTCTTTGTAGGTGACTAAAGAGACAGAAGTGTTTTCTGACACTTTCAACTAAGGTGACAGATTAGGGCTAAGGTGACAGATTTGGGCTCTAAGGCTTGCTGCAGACCTGTTACACTTTGCCATTTTTATTTCTGCTTTGTTGGTTATTTATTTTCTGGGGCCACATTTCATACTGCTAGGGATCTAGTCTGGGCTCCCACATGCAAAGCCAGTGCTCCAGACCCTTTGATTCATCAGCTTGTCCTAGATATGGTATCTTTTAAAGGGTACCCAAGAAAGAACTGGACTAGACATCCCATGAATAAGGGTCTCTGCATGGCTCCGATATTTATGGAATCATAAATCATGGAGTGCCCAGCTTTTGGCAAGCACTGCCCTTGGGCAGGAGACCTAGGGATGTATCCAGGTAAGTCAGGGAAACTGGGCACAGAGAGGAGACAACATGGTGGTGATTTTCCTGGGGGGCATGGATGCAACTCAAGCTTCTTCCACATTATGGTTTCTGTTTGAGCTCTTAGAGTGGGTGAGGGACACACAGTAGTGAAGGCCACCAGCCACCTGTCCCATCCATCTGTCCCCACAGACAGTCAGCACCAGACATCTGTGTTTCTCCCCCATCCTTTGGTTTCTGTGGGCTTCAGAGCATGGCACCCCGCCCCACAAAGAGTGATGCCTGCAGCAGGTTAATGGGGTCAGCCAAACCCAACTCAGCCTGGGAGCTTCTGTCTCAGTCCCTGCCCATGGTGTGGGGCCCTTAGTCCCTCCTGTCTTCTCCCAGACATAATCACCCACCTCCCCATCATCTTGATTCACTGAGTGACATGTCAGGGCAGTTCGCCTTGTGTCCTCGTGGTGTTGCTCCCCCATCTCGGTGCAGCCCCAGATTTGCTCTTGCATTCAAACCATTTGCTCTGAAGTTTACACATTTGGCAGCTTACGCAATCCTGCTGGTCACCATTCTGCAATGCCGTCTTGCTCTCTCCACCCTCCTCCAAGCCCTCACAGCTGCTACTCCACTGCCCCTCCACCCCGTGGTCTAGTCCTGAATCACCCTTCCTGTACATGCCCAGGAGAAAAAAAATCACACTGGTTTCTCTCTACAGTCATTTATGCTGCCTCTCTAGGAATTTATATTTGGCTTTTATTGTTACCTTTGTGGGTTTTTTTGTTTTGTTTTGTTTTTGTTTTTGTTTTTGGGTCACACCTGGCAGTGCTCAGGGTTTATTTCTGGCTCTATGCTCAGAAATTGCTGCTGGCAGACTCAGAGGACCATATGAGATGCCAGGATTCAAACCACTGACCTTCTGCATGCAAGGCAAATGCCTTACCTCCATGCCATCTCTCTGGCCCTGGTACCTTTGTGTTTTTGAGCCTGTGCTTAGGGATCATTCCCAGCAGGGCTGCGAGGCCTATATGCAGTGTTGGGAATTAAACTTAGGTCAGCAAGGCAAGCATTTTTTTTTGTGGGGGGCCACACCTGGTGGTGCTCAGGGGTTACTCCTGGCTATCTGCTCAGAAATAGCTCCTGGCAGGCACAGGGGACCATATGGGACATCGGGATTTGAACCAACCACCTTAGGTCCTGGGTTGGCTGCTTGCAAGGCAAATATCGCTGCTGTGCTATCTCTCTGGCCCAAGGGAAGCATCTTTTTTTTTGGGGGGGGGCCACACCCAGCGGTGCTCAAGGGTTACTCCTGGCTGTCTGCTCAGAAATAGCTCCTGGCAGGCACGGGGGACCATATGGGACACCGGGATTCGAACCAACCACCTTTGGTCCTGGATTGGCTGCTTGCAAGGCAAACGCCGCAAGCATCTTAACCACTGTATTATCTCTCAGGCCCCAGTTTAGCCTTTTCTAAAGTTTTTTTTTTTTTGTTTTTGGGCCACATCTGATGGCGCTCAGGGGATACTCCTGCCTCTGTGCTCAAAAATTACTCCTAAAAGGCTCAGGGGACCATATAGGATGCCAGGAATTGAACCCAGTCAGCCGTGTCAAGGCAAACACCCAATCCACTGGGGTATCGTTCTGGCTCCCTTTTCTAAAGTTTTTAATGTCTGTTTTCAGTGATATACCCAGGAGTGCTCAAGGAGACATACCAGATGGTGCTGGGGATTGAACTCAAGGCTTCACATATGCGCTGTCTCCCCAACCCTATGTGAATTGCTCAGCACATTTTCTATACATCTCCATCTCTGCTCGGGGAGTGAGAGAGTATCCTTGGTGTCCTCAGGAGCAGGCCTTTGCACATCTTTGCACAGCCTCGCTGGAGGCTTGGAAGGCAGGGCCCCATTCGGCTTTCATATACTATTAATGACCCCTGCCAGGGACCCTGACCACATGATAGTGCCAGGGTTCCTTGGGCTCTGGCTTCAGTAGTCCTCACTGACCGTGCACTTTTTGCAAATTGTCTGTGGACAATTTGTAAGTCTACCAGACCTACTTTTTGAATGGCCCAAACTTGGCACAGGAGAGATGGATCAAAGTGATAAAGTACCAGTTTTGAAGGCAGGAGGCCAGATTCAATCCCTTGCATGATATTCTGTAGTGATTCACACACACACACACACACACACACACACACACACACACACACACACACACACACACACACACACACACACATACCTCACAACAAACAGTAGCAGTAAGTCAAGTCCAGAGAGGCCCAAATTCCTGCTTGCTTGTCTGCTTAGCAGTGCTTCTGCTATTGTTCCTTTTGCTCCTGTGGGGTCTCTTTACCTTGTGTCTCGTGCTCTTCTCTCTCTGTCTCTGTCTGTCTGTCTGTCTGTCTGTCTGTCTGTCTGTCTGTCTGTCTCATTAAATTCTGTGCCCAGAGCAGGGTCTTGAAACCTGGACTTTGAAAACAGGTACCTGAGGAAGGTCCCTGAGGTCCTTGAAAGCAGAGATCTCAACACAGACAAAGACGGTGAGTTGTTGTGTGAGTGTTGAAAGAGAAAAGAGAGAGAAAATGAGAGAAAAAGAGATATTTTTAATGACATAAAGTGGAAGAGAGTGAGAGGAAGGAAAGAGAGATTTTTTTTTTTTGTGGTTTTTGGGTCACACCCGGCAGTGCTCAGGGGTTATTCCTGGCTCCAGGCTCAGAAATTGCTCCTGGCAGGCACGGGGGACCATATGGGACGCCGGGATTCGAACCGATGACCTCCTGCATGAAAGGCAAACACCTTACCTCCATGCTATCTCTCCGGCCCCAAGAGAGATTTTTTTAAAAATGGTTTTGTTTATAAGTTGTACCAAGTTTTTATATTTGAGGATGAAAATGATGAATCGGAGAGAGAGACTAGTTGAGATTTGGCAGGAACAAAAGGTACCTGTGCCCTGGCTAGCTATTATGAAACTATGCAAAGCATCTTTTTTGTCCTACAGGTAGATAACAAAAAGTGGAAACTCTGACAACCCCACCACATCCTTTGTCAGCAGGAAATAGCCAGATGATATTGTCTTCCTAGTACCTGAAAGACCTGAAAGAGTTTTCATTTCTTGAGGAAAAATAAGTATAGGTTTAGCTTTTTGGGGGAAGGTTTTAGTAGTAGTTTAATATATTGCTATTTATATTGTTCCTAAGCTAATTTTTTTTCTTTTCCCCCCTTGGCCCTATACTTACCCTCTTGTCCCTGGAGCTTTCAGATTTGCACTGCAGGAATAAGTGGAATGCCATTTACAATCACTCTGGCTCGAGAAATTGGTCTTTTTTTTTTTTTTTTTGGCTTTTGTTTTTTGGGCCACACCTGGCTGTTCTTTCAGAAATCGCTCCTGGCAGGCACGGGGGACCATATGGAATCTGGGAATTGAACCTGGGTCTGTCCCGGGTCAGCTGCATGCAAGGTAAACGCCCTACCGCTGTGATATCACTTCGGACCCGAGAAATGATCTGTTTTTGCTTGTTTGTTTGCTTTTGGGTCAGACCCAGCAGTGCTCAGGGGTTACTCCTGGCTCTACACTCAGAAATCGCTCCTGGTAGGCTCGGGGGACCATATGGGATGTTGGGATTCGAACCACCATCCTTCTGTATGCAAGGCAAACGCCCTACTTTTATGCTATCTTTCCGGCCCAGGAATGAATGATTTTTTAACCTGCAGAAGACCATCACCTCCCTGACTGCTCTCCACTGACAGATTATTGCATCAGCTGAGATAATTGTCCAGATCGAATTTTCCTGGAATTTGATCGGCAGTGTAGAACAATACTTGAACAATCCTGTCATTTATTCCTACCCCTATTTTTATTTTTTAATCTAACAAACAGAAAAGGGAAGGAAATTGTCGGAGCCCAGCCATAAATCTGCTACTGTGCTTTTAAGGGTGAGGACATCAGTTATGAGCCGCCCCCTGTAACTGCCAAGGGAGGGCAGTTGGGATGGGATATTTATAGCCAGAGCCTGCCTGCTGGTCTGAGAGTTTGCTGGCCGAGGGGCCAAGGGGCCCAGCTGGCCTACCCTGCCTGCCTGCCAGCCTACTTATCTACCTACTGATACTGCAGTGAATCAAGTCTAGAGAGAGCATGCTACTATCCCTTTAAGAGTTTAGACCTTAGTTATGAGATGTCCCTTGTACATGGGGAGGGGGCAGTTGCATGGGTATATAAGCCTGGGGCTGAATGGGGGTCCTCCCTACTGGATTGCTTCTGCTGGGTAGTTGCTGCTGAATTACTGGAGAAACTGTTTGTTTGATTCCCTGCTCCTGCTGTTTCTCTTACTGTTTCCCTTTTGCTGGTTCTTTCCCGGCTGACTTCTTGTCCTGGTCCCAACCATGTCCCTCTCTCTCATTAAATGTAACAGCGTATGGAGATGTGCATGGGTTGAGAGCACAAAAAACAGGGAGTTGGGGTGGGACAGAGAAGTTCCATTGCCTCCTGACTCCTCTGTTCTGAGAAAAAGGAAACTATGGGTTGAAATCCCATAATTCTTTGGCTTTTCTGTTTTGTTTTGTTTTGTTTTTGCAGCCCTATGCAGCATTCTCTGAATCCTGCCCTTTATCTTTTTATTTTATTTATATATACATGTATTATTGTTGGTTTGAGGGGTCACACTGGCAGTGCTCAGAGGTTACTCTTGGCTCTGCACTCAGAACTCATTCCTGGAGGTGCTCAGAGAACCTTATGGAATGCTGGAGATTAAACCTGAGGCAGTTGCAAGATAAGGGTCCTGCACACTGTTACTATTTCTCTGGCCCCAATTCCTGCCCTTTAAAAAGGACGCACATTCCTACTGCCTGAGAAAGTGTGTGTAGGGTCTCCCTCTAGCTTCCCAGCAGGCTGGCCCCTATGACTTCCTGGGAAGAAGGCAGATGGATTTTCAGCCTCACCCAGGGAGGAAAGAGTTCTTGGGGAGTGTATTTTTTATTTGTTTGTTTTTAGATCACACCCGGCAGCACTTAGGGGTTACTCCTGGCTCTATGCTCAGAAATCGCTCCTGGCAGGCTCGGGGGACCATATGGGATGCCGGTATTCAAACCACCGTCCTTCTGCATGCAAGGCAGATGCCCTACCTCCATGCTATCTCTCTGACCCCATGTGTATTTTTGAGGTGACCTGCTGTGGCCCAGGGTCCCTAAGCCAGAAATGGTTTGGATTTCCATCTCTGAAAGGTTCAGAGCCCCTCAGCAGAGTGTGAGAAGGGAAGAGTCATCATCGCAGGACTGAGACACTACAGAAGCCGCCCTCCCCTCTCCTGGACTGAGGTGCCCATATGGACCATACCCAAGTTGAGAAACTAACTCCTGAAATGTCTGCTTAGCTGACAGGGTAAGTGCAAGATGGTTTTCCTATAGAGGTGGGAAAAAATTAGAAGATGGGAGCTATGTTGTTGGAACTAAGAGGCTCCCTTGGGTTTTCTTTTTCTTTTTTTCGGGGAGGCACAACCAGCAGTGCTCAGGGGTTACTTGCACTCAGGGATCATTTCTGGTAGTGCTCAGGGAATCATATGGGATGTTGGGGATCAAAATTCGGTCAGTTACGTGCAAGACAAGGGACTTACCCACCCCTCCCTCAGAGTCCTCAATTTTGTTTTGTTTACTTCCCCTCCCTTTGGTTCCATCCAAAGAGGAAAAACACCCTCACCTCAGTTCAGCTGAGTGTCTGAGACCCACAAATTGTATAAAGTTCACAAGAGCTTTCTTCTCACCTTGTCCCCCCAGGCCTCAGTGTCAGGACTTAAACTCTGGGCCTCATAGAGTTAAGGTAAGTGCCTCATGCCCAGTTTGAGGCTCATGGGGGGAGGAGGTGCTTACAAACCACATCGTGGACCAGAGGCTCTTGGGAAGCTCTTTTATTTCTGCTGGCAAATGCAGGTCCACATCATGGCTTAAGCAGCATTTAGATGACTCCCATTTTGCAGACGAGAGAATGGAAGCTCAGAGGTGAAGCTGAGCTCACGAGACAAATTCCCCACCAGTCTTCTCTCCAAAAACAGCCCACATTTATTATCACACTCTGGGGACAGGACACTGAGCAGCTCTGAGCTGTCTTGATTCTATCAGAGAACTTTCTCAGAGTTACAGTCTCATCCACTGGGTCCTGTCCACTCTGGTTCACTCCTGTGACAGTTGGGACCCCACAGACAGTCTGTGTGGCATTCCCTGGAACCCCTGAGCCAGCTCCCTATCCCCACAGATCACCCTGCCTTCTCCCCACTTTTCACCCCATACAGCAGGACCAACTAGGCTGAATCTCTGAGCCCAGGGGTTGGTCTGTCAAGGACCCCCTTCTCATAGGCACCCCCCCACGCCTCAAGCCCCATCTGAAGCTTCGGGGAGCATGGTCAGGGGGGCAGGCAGGCCCACCTTAAATGAATCGCCTGTCTTGCTCCTGATAGGAGAAGGGGTCTCCAGGGAAGGGTTGGGGTGGGGGCTGATTGTAGACACCCTGTAGGAAGATCCAGGCGGTGCCCAGCAACATGATGGGCGTGATGATATATAGGCAGAGACGGTCCACAGTGCTGGCCACTTGGTTCCAGCAGTCCTTCTCCTGCGGGAGGTGAGGGAGGAGGAGCTTCGGGCCCCACCCACAAAGGGCCAGGTATGGGGTGTGTCCACTGTATGTCCCCGCCCACAAAAGGCAGATAGAGGCATGTCCACAATAGGCCACACCCCTACAGGTACCCAGCAAAGCCAAACTTTACTCAGTGCTGCACTGCAGGGCTCCTGGATTGATAAATTGCTGCTGGACCAGAAGTCTCTCCTAGGGGGCTCAGAAAGATAGGGAGGTCCCTCCCCTTCCTCTCCAGCCCTCCCAACCCTCAGCATCTATATATGAAACAAAAGAAGGCAGCAGGAGTGGGGAAGGACAGATTATGATTGGCAGCTGGAAGAGAGGAGTAGGGAGAAGTATGCCTGGTCTGCTTCCAGGGGGGAGCTTGAAATTGCACCTGTCCCTCCCTCCATGCATTCCATCAATGTTGTGACCAAAAGGGCATGGTGCTACAGATGGTAGTAGGGTAGCTAGAGTGCCCTTGATCAGTGTGCAACTTCAACATCTGTCCTTGATTGCCCTCTGGCTACTCACCTCATTGTAATTGTTCTGGTCTTTCATGTGGTTGATAATGAAGTTGGCCCCTTCCACAGCTGGCTTCAGCTCGTTGAAAAGGTCCTGTTCGGAACCTGCTGGGGGCTTGCCTGTGGGTGTTGGGCCAGAGGAGGGTATGAAGTCTCTTCCCTCCCTTGCAGCCCCTTCATAGGCAGGCTCCATTACCAGCCTCCAGGAACTTACATGCAGTTGTGAGTCGCCGGGCCAGTCCATGCCGCTCTGATTGCTTCTCAAACATGAGGTCGCTTCGGGATTTGAGCGAGAAGTACTCCTCGGCTTTGGAGATGTAGCCCAGGGAGCTGGTCCTCCGGATGAGGGCCCCAGGGCCTGGCTCAGATTCTGCTGGTCGGGACATGTGTAAGAGCCTGGGCAGGGTCTCCAGGAAGAGCTGAGGAGGGTTCCAAGGACACAAGAAATTCACTTTACAAATACAAGAAAAATTATACTACCCTGAACATCTGGGGTACCATTTCTGACTGCCATGTCAAGACCACCCACCCTGATCTTTCAGTTAGTTCCAGAACTCACTTCTAAACTCGCCTTGTTTCCCAAAGCACAGAGCAGAACTCCTTTGCAGAAAATAAATAGTATTGGGAAAAGCAACAAAGTCAGAAAAATTCATTCTGAGCTGAGTTCTCTTCTTCAAATGCTTCACCATGAGAAAGTTGTTCAACTACCTTCATTCATTGGTCCAGATTGGCCAGGTGAGTGCAGCCAGAATGAGTGCTCAGATTGAGAGGCAGGTAAGCTGCCAACACAGTCAGCACCCTTCATTTTGGGGTGCACACTTGGTTGTTGCTCAGGGCTTACATCTGGTTCTGCACCCACGAATACTCCTGGCTAGTCTCAGGGGACCACAGGGGGTACTGAGGATAGAACCAGCGTATACCATATACAACACAAACTCCTTATCTACTATACTATCTCTTTAGCCCTCTGGCACCCCTTTTCAGTGGGAGATGTAACAAGCAGATTGTAGACTGAACATAAGACAAACTATTAAATGCTTTCATTGGGGCCAGAGATTTGGCACAGTGGTAGGGCATTTGCCTTGCAAGGGTCCTATTTGGGACAGACCCCGGTTCAATCCCCAGCATCCCATATGGTCCCCCAATCCAGGAGTGATTTATGAGTGTAGAGCGAGGATTAATCCCTGAGCATAGCAAGTGTGGCCCCCCAAAAACCCAATAAAACAAATAAACAAACAAATAAGTGCTTTCATTACGCAAACTGCACCCAGGGAAGGGAACAAGGCAGTGTGGGTCAGCGGGACCCGGGACCTATGCCCAATTCCTTGGGGGAAAAAGATGTCTAGACATGGAACATGAACCCCCAAAGAACCCCTTCTATCAGTTCCTACCCAGTTCCAGTGGAAACCGCCATTCTGATTTCTTTTTTTGTTTCTTTTCTTTTCTTTTCATTTTTGTTTGTTTTTGGGCAACACCGGGTGACTCTCAGGGGTTACTCTGGCTATGCACTCAGAAATCACTCCTGGTTTATGGGACCATATGGGACGTCCGGGATTGAACCGCGGTCCATCCTAGGCTAGTGCATGCAAGGCAGATGCCGTACACCTTGCGCCACTGCAAGAATGGTCCCCACCATTTTGATTTCTAATGCTAAGACAGAAGTTGCCTGTCTTTAATTTTGGTGGGAAAGGCACTACTGTGCTGTGTCTCTGGGCTCTGCCTTTTCCTGTAGCATAAATTCTAGGAGCTGGAGAACCACTGGCCAGGACCCCCTGCACCCCTTTGCCCCTTCTCTGCTGGCAGGGGACTGGCAGCTTTTGAGCATCCTCACCTTCTTGACATCCTCGGTCAGCACATGGGTGCTAGGTGTGCGGAAGTGGATATTGAGCACAACCACGCAGATCAACACAACCATGGTCACCAGCACCATGCCGAAGAGGAGGAACCTGTGGACACACTCATTCTAGAGAGGTAGGCGCAGTGACACGGAAAGATGGGGTATCACAAGAAGCCTGACATCATGTACAGGGGGCATGGTCAGAGTGTTAGACAGGGTGTGATTGGTGGGGAGGGAGGTGGGGCGGAGCTTGACTCACTTGCCAATGAGGGGGATGGCTATGGATGTTGGGGGAAGCCGCTTGGAGATAAGTAGCAGGAAGACGGACTGAGCCAAGAGCACCGAGATGCCTACGGATGTCTTCTCACCACCTGGCAGAACAGGACTTAGCTGCCACCCTGGGGTTCAGTGGGTCTCCTGTGGCCCCAGTGGTGCTCCTGCCTAGGATCCTGGCTTCCAACGCTGCCTCTGCCGCTTAGTGGCTGGATGATCTTGGACAAGTCTCCTGACCATTCTGATTCTGGGTATTTTTTTTCCCCTCAAACATTAAAATGCTGGGAAGGTTCCCAACCCCCATGGTTCTGGGCAGGACCTATCATTAAGACTCCATCCTGGGGCCAGAGAGATAGAATGGAGGTGAGGCATTTGCCTTGCATGCAGAAGGATGGTGGTTCGAATCCCGGTATCCCATATGGTCCCCTGAGCCTTCCAGGGGCGATTTCTGAGCATAGAGCCAGGAGGAACACCTGAGCGCTGCCAGGAGTGACCCCCCCCCAAAAAAAAAGACTCCATCCTCCTGAATCAGCCTCCTGAATCACAGATCAGCCTGGGAAGGCCCCCTCCCTGCAGGGGGTGCCAGGGGATTCTAGTGGCACTGGGGTAATACCCAACTCCCAGCTCTGTCCTCAAGGATCCTAGCCTGGCACTAGTCTCCTCTTCCCATCTGAGCCCCCAGACTTCCCTGGGGGGCCACTATGCCCATGGTATCTCTTTATTATCTGCCAAGCACTTATATCCTATTTTATTCCAGGATGACCCCCAAGCCCCAGGCTGGACTTCTGTGGCCCAAAGCCGGCTTACTGTCAGCAGGCAAATAGAAGACCAGGGCGACCATGAAGGAGATGAGCACACAGGGCACCAGGATGTTGATGACATAGAAGAGGGGCTTTCGTCGAATGATGAGGTAGAAGGTGACATCCTGCTGGCCGGGGGTGTCCAGTGGGACGCTGGGGTCTAGGTTCACCCTGGCTGGTCGATGCACTATCTCCCACTCCCCATTCTCTGAGAACAACATGGGGACATGTTGGATCAGGCTGTGCAAGGGGGTTGGGAACAGGGGCAGGGGGCAGAAAGTGAGGCTGGCACAATGATGGGGCCCCTTCTGGAGGAAAGGGCATGTAGTAGAGATTCAGGCTGCTTTTTTTGGTCGATTTGTTTGCTTGTTTTTTGTTTTTGCTTGAGGGCCACACCTGGCAGTGTTCAGGGCTTACTTGGGAGACCATATAGGTGCCAGGATCAAACCTGCGGCAACTATGTGCAAGGCAAATGCCCTAGCATTGTACTATCTCTCTGGCCCCAGTTTAGGCTGTTTAAAGGTGTCTTTACCACAGAGCAGGGGTATGTGTGTTGAACTACAAGTTTTCATCTACCTCTGCTCCCTCAAACTGGGGTGTGTGTGTGTGTGTTTGCTCTCCTTGGGAAAAGCCAAAGCTGATTTAGATCAGGATCCTGAGGTATGAGCCCATAAGAGAAAAGATCACCCTATCTAGTATGGGTCTCCTCTACGGAACTGGGGCCCATGAAGATCTCAGCTCAGGGCCGGTCAGGTAAGGCAGGGGTCAGGCCCCATGCCTTGCATGCCAAAGTTTGATCTCAGGCACTTAAGGACAGAGGTGGTGGCCCTATCTCTTTGCTGAGTTTCACCTGTGGCAGCACTTGGAAGGCCCCCAAATTATGGGCCAACAGATAGGGAGTGGGGGTACTAGGAGGCAGAGCCTCCATCAGATAGTCAGAAGTCCCAACCTGGCCTCTGGGCTCTTGGGGGACACAAAGGCTCACCAACACCCCTCTCCATCATCACACCCCCATACCCCTGCCTGGTTGGGTCTCTGGAGCCCTCCCCAACCCTTCTAGCCTGCAGATCCTTTTCTTCCTTCACACCTGGGTTCTAGGGATCCTCCACTGATGGTCCATGTGACTGCATATCTGTGCCACTGCCTGCATCTCTGTGTCCCTATCCCTGGTGGAGAGGTAACTGTGTGCCTATCGGGATACATGTCGGGGTCCTGCCACCCACCAGCCATGCCCCAGCACCTGTGAAGCCCTCGGGATCGATGATGATCCACTCCACAGGGTAGGAGCGATTATTTTCCTCCTCTTGTTTCAGGCTCAGAGTGATCTCCTTGGCTGTGTACTTGAGGGAACTGGGGAGAGATATGAAGGCTCCGTTGCTAGTCTGGGTAGAACAGAGGCCACCCCTCCCACCCCCCAGCAGGGCTTCCTGCAGGATGCTCTGGGTAAGGGGTGGTCAGCATACGTGAATTTAAGGGAGCAGTTCTGCCAGTCAAACGGGAAGTAGGTGACGGAGATGGGGCATGAGGAGCGAAAGATGGCGGGCGGCAGCCAGTAGACATAGCCCGAGGAGTAGAGAAGCACGTTGCAAGAGTAGGAGATCTGGAAGGATCCGTCGTTGCTGGTGGACAGACAGTCAAGCACCTTGGTGAGTGGAGGCTGCTTGCCAGGGTACAGGAACCGGGAAGGAGAGAAGTGGGCAGCAGGCTCTGGGGGATGCCCGGGACATTCTGGGAAGGGAGGCAGAGGGATGAAGGGTGAAGTGGGGCAGAGAGTGGACTCAACTTGTTCTCCAGCACAATATCTGGGAGCCACAGTAAGTCGGGGGGCAGACGCAGGATGCTGATGTTGCCAAATTCCTCCTCATTCCACTGTAACCGACTATCTGTCCAGCCCTGGAAGCCCCAGAACATGGCAGCTGAGAACTCTGCTCCTGTCCTGGCCCGTCCCCCACTTTCCCAAGGGAAGAGCAGTCAGGGGCTATGAAGAAGTGGGGGCCAGAAAGCAAACAACAAGTGATGACTCAGTGTGTATGCGCAGTGGTGCAGGTTGCATACTGCAACTAAGGGATCATGGAGCCATCATGGGCAGAGAAGACTATCTGTACTATGAACTCTTAATTGGGATGCCAGTGATTGAGCTGGGGTCAACTGTATAGATGGCAAATGCCTTCATCCTTGAATTATCTCTCTGGTCCCTTGTATTATAAACTCTTTTTAGGTGCTAGAAAGTCTTCTAAGAAAGTCAGAACACATGGCTGGAGAGAGAGCATAAAGGTAGGGTGTTTGCCTTGCATGCAGAAGGATGGTGGTTCGAATCCCGGCATCACATATGGTCCCACTAGTCTGCCAGGAGCGATTTCTGAGCGTAGCGCCCAGGAGTAACCCCTGAGCACTGCCGGGTGTGACCCAAAATCCAAAATAATAATAATAATAATAATAATAAAATAGGAAGTCAGAACTTGGGGCACACTTTCCATCAGAGGATCCTCATCCACCCCAAAGGCTCTAGCTCAATGGCACTATGCAGGTGGCAGGAAGGACTAATGGGCTTGAGGGTTCTCTGCTGACACTCCCTCCCAGGTAGGCAAGAGTCCCAAACTGTGGCCAGCAGAGGTCCAGCAGGGCAGGCTGCTCTTACATGTTCAATCCACACGTTAGTGGTCAGGGTCTCCTCCACTTCTTTCTGCATAGAGGGGGAACATGGGAAGTGGTGCCAAAGGTGATGTGAGCTTTGCCAAAGGGAGCCTCTGATTTCATCCCAGCACCCCTAGGCTGCTAGGCATGGCTCCCAAACCAAACTAAATCAGACCAAGCCAAACCAAACCAGACCAAACCAAACCAAGCCAAAGCAGGACTGCTGTTCCATAGTCTCCCCCTTCATTCACTATGCAGTCCCTCTTCCTGGACACCACCCAGGGGCACTAAAGAGGTGACCCATCCCAGCAGCCAATGCAGGAGGTAGGCTAACAGATACAGGTAGCTCTGAAGGGTGTCCTGTTTGGGACCCAGGGCCTGATTACCCAGGGAGAAAAGTTCCTGCAGGCAGCTGGGGCCCCAGCTCACCAGGGAGATGAGGTTAGAGAGAGTGAGGGCCAGCGAGATCTCCACCGTGTCCTCCTTGCGCTCAGCAGGCCGGACTTCCTTGTCATAGGCCTTCTCCTCAAACAGATGCTTGATCAGTCGCTCCTCCGCATTCTCAGCCCAGCTGCCTGCGGGGTGTGGGCCAGGGGATGGGGTGCTGGACTGGGACCCCGCACAAGGAGTTTGCCAGGAATAGGGGAGCTTGTTTGAACAGCAGATTCAGCACCAGGAAGTAGTAGGGTTCCCTGAGAAGTGGTCAGAAGTAGGGAGGCAGGGACAGGAGGGTCCTGGCTATGAGGGACCCCTGGGGACCAGGCAATGTCTCCTTACCACACACCACCAGGACGGTCAGCAGGCCCAGCCTGGACATAGGCGACTCCATCCTGGACTGGACAGTGAGTCTATTCCACCCACACAGACTACAGGGCTGGGGAATGTGAGGGGGATGGGGAAGGGAACAGGTGCAGGGGGGCAGAGAAAGAGCCTGCCGGAAATGCAATCTGATACCCTCAGGCCTGCAGGACAGAGAAGAAGGGGGCCAGGGCAGAGGATTGACCAGGCAGGAGCCCAAGGACAAGAGGCTGAGACTGCAGGAGGGGGCCCCCATAGCCAGTAGCTATTGTGGGGCAGTGCTGGCCAGTGCTGGGCAGAGAGGAAGTGGAAGGAAATCTTAGATGGGGCCTATCCCTGTGTGTCTGTGACCTCTGTCCTACAGTCCTGCTCCCTCCTTTCACCCAAGAAAATCCGAGCCAGCATCTTCTAGATTATAAATAACATTTATTCAAACATTATTTTTTGGTTTTGCATTGTTGGGTTATTCTTTCTTGTTTGTTTGTTCTTTTGTTTTTGGGTGCTCAGAGGTTACTCCTGACTCTGCACTGAGGAATTACTTCTGGCAGTGTTGGGGGACCATATGGGATGCCAGGGATTGAAACCCGGTTGGCCATTTGCAAGGCATGTGTTCTACCCACTGTACTATCACTCCAGCCCTTATTAAAAGTTTTTCTGCCGGCACATATGGGGAGATTCAAGGCATTCAATCCCCATCCCACACCCACCCAGCTGTCACCCCTCAGCCCCTCACACTCATCACTACCCTCCCTCCTACAGGGGCTGAGTGTGGGCAGTCGTCACTACTGGGAAGGCCCAGGGAGGCTTCTAGCCAGCGGGGTGGGCTCCAGGCCCACCAGATGCCCCAAGACCACATGCTGGGCCCCAAGTGTGTGTGTACCCTGCCGGGAAAAGCCTGAATCGACAAAGGGAGGAAGGGGGTATTAGGCCCCCACATCCACACTCTTGGTTCTTTTTTTCATGTCTCCCCAGTAACCCTCCCAGACCCTTTCCTTTCTTAGCACACTTCCAGCAGCCTTGAATATTCTCTTCAAACCCCATTCTGCCTACCATGGACCCCCACTCTCAGAACAAACAGAAAGAGTATGGGATTCCCCCACATACCTCTTAGAAGTCCATGACAAGAATCTGGGGGCACTTGAAGCGCCCAGGCATACGTGTCCTGAAGGACCACATGACCAACTTGAGTCCCTTCTCTGGCAGCCTTTGGGAAGATGAAGCCTGGGACCTAGCACGGGACCCCGAGGGTCTCCTAGTTTCTTAAAAGCTCCTGAGGAAAAAAAAAAAAGCTCCTGAGGAGGCACAGTTGGGCAGCAAAGACTAAGAGAAATGACCCAGAGCTCTGCTGAGGTCCAAACCTATCTGCACCAACACGCGTCTCATATATGCAGATGTGGGCTGGTCTGTGGGGGAGAGGTTGGGGGTCCTACCCTCCAAAAGGCTTCCTGCAAGGTACAGATGCCACCATCTCCTGCCCTCCTGGCAGGGGGTGTGTCCTTGCTGTGCTCCTCCCACCTTCCTCCATAGATCCTGGGGAGACATGCGGGAGGGGGGGCTCGGGAAGGAGGAACAGGTTGCAGGGCTACCTGGGTGTGGCCCTCACTCTGGGGTCCATCCCAGTGCGCCAGGCAAATGCACACACACATAAACACACACATAAACACACACATAAATATCACACACACACACACACACACACACACACACACACACACACACACACCCCTGTCCTTGCACCTTGCATGGTGCAAGGAAGGTGCAGGGCAGCTACAAGAATCTTCCAGCGACTCCCAGGTCAGGAACTCCCTGCAACTGTGGGGTGGAGGAAAGCGAAGGCCAAGAGGCCTGCTCACCCCAGCTCGGGGCTGTGGCTCCCCAAAACGGAGGAGACACCCCTGCAATCCTTCCCACGAGACACCTGCAGGAGACACTGTGGAAGGGAACAAAAAAGGCGCTCACCCCTCATCATCTGCTCTTGTAATTCTTGAACATGGCTACTCCAGGGTAGACTCTGGGCTTTCCTGTCTCTTTGTACCTTGACTCAGTACAGGACCTCTCTGGTGGGGGGCAGGTTGGAGCGGGGAAAGGGGGTCTCCTGAATCATAGTGCATGAAGGAACCCAGAGGAGCTGACTGCTCACTGCTAGATCCATGCAGCAGGGGGAAGTTCAGAGTACTGACAAGAATGCCTAACTCAGGAGCAGAGGGGAGGCCCCTTGCCCTCTGCAGCCCAGGACCTGGTGCAGCACCCTCGTATCAGTCAGACATGTTCCTGCCAGGAGTTGATGCTCCCTCCAGGTAGCCCATACAGAGCATATCTGAGGGCGGGTGCCCATGGCCTCCCTTGCTGTCTCCAGAGAAGTATTGTAGGGGTTCACTGCCAAGGGCCTGGTGGCCCCTCTCATCCCTTGAGAATCAGCCCCTTGATTCCTTCTCTGCAGGACACTCAACATTTGGGTGCAGCTACACTTGGTATTTCTGCTGCCAGCTCCCAATGCAGCCCCCATGCACAAGGGCTCTCACCCAGACCTCATCATCTGTACCTCACCTCCAGGAACCTCCAAAAGGAACCCCCCTCCAGCCTGCAATGGTGCAGATGGGGCCAGTGGGGTACTCTTGAGGGTCCTGGGACAGACACACGGCACACACTGTCTCCAGAAACTCACTTAAAATCAGGCCAAAGTGGAAGGTGGGGGGATCAACCTGGGGGTTAACCCACAGAGGTGGGGTGCTCTATCCCTAGGGGGCTGGGATCTTCCTCGAAGTGGGGCAAGATGGGTTTCTGTTTCACCTCCTGGCCTGGCTTTCCTGTGTCCCTCCCTCACCAGCATCACAGAAGCTCATTGGGGTGCTGGGGTGGGGTGAATGGCAAGTGATGACCGAGACAGGGGATGGCATACTTGAGGTGCCTTAGCAGTTGTCCCCTGCTTGGATTGTTTCTTCAACCAGAGCAAGGGAGAGTCGGAGGGGAAGAAGCCCGGACCACCGACCGGGTGGGGAGCAATTGTGCCCCGGGAGGGCAGCCGCCACTAGGAGGCAGCAAAGACCGGCTGTCGCGCTTATAGCCTGTCACAGACCTGGAGCAATATATCCCGAGAAGCAGTGAGTGGCCATAGCATCCAGGATGCTGCTTCCTGAACCCCTCTGCTCCCCACAGAGCAGTCTCACCTGCAAGGGCTAGTATTTAAAGGCAGCACGCTTCCCCTGACTATGAGCCCCTGGACCTGCTCAACCTCACCTGGGTCCTGGAGGTCTTTGGGGCTCTGTTGAGAATCCTTTGCTGGCACATTCTCTGCTCTTACAAGCTTCATGCTAGTTTCCCATTGTCCACTGTGCTGTGACCGGGTTGCCTGCAGGTCCTTGATGCCCAGAGGGGCAGGCAGGAGATCAAAGGCCCATTGTTCCCCTGCACCCCAGAATTAATGATAACCTTTATCTGGTGACAAGAAGGGACCAGTCACAGCAGCTGTCCTGGGATTGACTTCACACCTGTGGCAGAGTTTGGAAGGCGCCCTGCACCCTGCAGAATGCCCCCCCCCCCAGCAGATCCAGCTCCTGCTGCGATTTTCCCAGGAAACCTTGGCCCATGTTTTTTTTTTCGGGGAGGCCTTTGGTTCTAATACCCATCTTCTGCACCAGAGCATCTCCTGACATCTCCCCTTCTTCTACAGACAGGAACCCCTCTGTAAAGACAGGGGCGGTTGGTGCATGCTTGCAGGTGGAAGATGCAGGTTCAGTCCCCGGCACCAAGTGGTCCTTTGAGAACTATTGGGAATCGACTTTTGATTCCTGTACCCAGAGTTGCCCCAGCACTGTGGTGCTCCTCTTACGCCCTCTGTAAGAACAAAACAAAACAAAACAAACAAAAAAATATAACCCTAAGGCCTGGAAGACTAAATAGTTCAGGTAATTTGGTGGTGGTTGTTTTTGGAGCACCTAATTTACCACCGCTTCTGTGCTCAGGATTTCTATCTGTGCTCAGGGCTGGCTGTGTTCAAAGACATTGTCCTACTCACTGTACTTGGAGGGTTTTTGTTTGTTTGTTTGTTTTGTTTTGGGGCCACTCCCAGTGGCTCTAAGGGGTTATTCCTGGCTCTATGTTTAGAAATTTCTCCTGTGGGCTGGAGAGATAACATGGAGGTAAGGTGTTTGCCTTGCATGTAGAAGGTTGGTGGTTCGAATCCCGGCATCCCATATGGTCCCCTGAGCCTGCCAGGAGTGATTTCTGAGCATAGACCCAGGAGTAATCCCTGAGCACTGCTGAGTGTGACCCAAAAAACAAAACAAACAAACAAAAAATTGCTCCTGGCAGATGTGGAGGACCATATAGGATGCCAGGAATCAAACCCGGGTCTGTCCCCAGGTCAGCCTCATGCAAGTCAAACACCCTACCGCTGTGCTATCTATCACTCTGGCCCCTGTTGTTGTCCTTTGGCTTTTTGTTTTGCTTTTTCTGGGTGGGGGGAAGTATGCCCAGTTGTGCTTAAGGCCTACTCCTGGCTCTGCACTCAGGAATCACACCTCAGAACTGTGCATCTCACTCTAGTGAAGTTCTGAAGTTCCATAGTAAAGAAACTTGGTGAGCACCTCAGCTAACCATTCAGGGCACCAAACCCCATCGTCACAGCAACATCAACAGTGCAGGAATAAGGCAGTTAAGTCAGAGTCCAGGCATGTAGGGGAGGCCTTGGGCAGAAATGGTTCCATTGGGTTGGGTGAACTCTGTAAATTGCAGCTGGATCGAGCCACTCTTCAGCCTCACTTATTCCACCAATTGGCAGAATCCCACAGCACCTGTGGCCCCAGAAATACTCTCCCCTTCTTCCCAGGTGGCCCTTGAATTTGGTTCTTTTTTCCCACTACTCCATCTCTAGTGGAGTAGTACTTCGCATGGCTCTGGGAACCTATTGCTGGCACCTCATCCCAACTCAACTTGGGGCCAACCTTGTGCTGCTGGGAGTCTGTCCCCCTAAAGCTAGCATCTTATTTGTGCCAGTCTCTCCTCCCTGACAGCCAGTGTGTGAGCCTGCTGAGTATCCAGTGTGTGCCTACAACTGTGCTTGCTGAATTCCTGCCACTGTGCCTACTGTGACTACTGAGTGCCACTGAGTGCCTGTGCCTCTTCCACTCCTCACTCACCCCTTCACTTCCTGCAGGGCACTGGGGTTTATGAGTCCATGAAACTCTGAGCATGAGGGTTGGGAGCGAAGTTGAGGGATCTGGTGATCGATTCTTTCCTCCCCACTGAGCAGATATCTGTCAACTTAGGCTTCTGTCAGGACAGGGCAATTCTCCCTCCATTCATCATCACTGGCTCTTTGGCAGTGAGGCTGTGTGCTCAAAGGGGCTTGGATTTGAAGCACAAACAGAGGTTTAGAAAGTGCCCAAAAGAAAAGCATCTGTGTTTCCAAGAGGGAGGTTAAGGACCAGGAAACACTGTGTATATGCCAGTGTGTGTGTGTGTGTGTGTGTTTGCATGTAAACAACAGCATCAACCTCTCTCCAGCTTTGTTTTAGCCACTTCCCCCAGGAAGTGAAGTCCCCAGAGTCTGTACTTCATCCCTTTCAGCTACTCACACTCAGTTGCTGGGATCCTGCCTGAGTAAGCTGGGTCAGGCCAGAATCTTCCTGCCCTGCCCTGCCTCCTATTTCACCATAGTAAGACCAGAGCTACTGGTCCCTTATCCCCCAGCACAGTCCCATCCTTCAAGCTGTGTGGGGTGGAATGCCATGTTTGTCTTTTTGTGACTCTGTGAGGCATAGAGGACCATATGAGATGCCAGGATCAAACCTGAATGGGCTGTGTGCAAGGTAAGCACCCTACCTGCTGTAGTATTCTTCTGATTCAGGTCATGTGGTCACACACAGCTCCAGGTCCCCACAGGGGATCATGCTGTTCTTAGCAGACCTTAAAGCACCATACAGTGGGGTACAGGGTTGTGGTCTCCTGAGTTTCCTGCCTCCCTTTCTACAGGCTCAGGGTCAGAGGCCCCCAGTCCCACTGTGCAAATATAGAGGTTGTTCTGGGGCAACCTGGAGTTGGTGGGTTTTTTTTTCCTCACTCCCCAAACTGAGTTAGTAAGATAGGGTCCAGGTAGGGGTAACATTGTGGTAGGGGGTGGGAAATACTTGGGTATAGGGTGGGGAACAGCCTATATAAGAGTGCTGCTGCCTCTTCTTGCTTAGTAAGAGCTGCCCCCCCTCCAGTGGTATGTGGGATCCCTTCCTATTAGTAGTGGGGCTGGTCAGT
The DNA here is from genome assembly GCF_024139225.1 of Suncus etruscus. Taxonomy (NCBI): domain Eukaryota; kingdom Metazoa; phylum Chordata; class Mammalia; order Eulipotyphla; family Soricidae; genus Suncus; species Suncus etruscus. The sequence goes on from NC_064849.1 coordinate 19,044,030, forward strand.
CCTTATCCTCCTCTGGAGTAGGGCAGGGGAGAAGCAAAGTTAGGGGTGCATTTCTGAGTTCAGGAGAGAATTGCCAAGCTGGGAAATCCCTCTCCTGTGTCCTTGATTTAGTGGTGGAGAATGATGGGTGGGATGCAGAAGGGACCGAGAGTGGGCTTGGCAGGATTGTAGGGGACATCAGTGCTGAAACATGGATGAATCCTGCCTCTTTTGGCCCCACTTTCCTGTCCAGGTTGCTGTTCCCAGTACCAGCTAGACTTGGTTCCTCATTGGGCCTTGTACCTCCCCCAGCATCTGCAGGTGCAGTCTGAAGGCCCCAAAGCATCATGGGTATGGTTTGGGTAACCTGCTGCACTGCAGCTCTATCAGCATCTTGAACCCTTGCATTGGACTGTCAGTCTGGTGGGATGAGAAGTGTCAGGAAGGGCCCTCCATTCCCCCCAGCACTCCCCACAATCTACAAAATCTACAAAAGTATAGAGCAATGCTTTGCATAGCTGAGGACCCCAAGTTTAGAATTTTGCACCACCTTCACCTCCCACAAACACCACTGGGTGTGCCCCTGGTGGCTCCCAGCACTGTGGGACCCCCAACAGCTGTGTCACCAGGCTTGAGCTTTGAACAAGCCTCACTGCTAGTCTGCCCCAGAGCACAGCCATAGACTTGGATCCCCTCAGAAAATTCAAGAATTTTCTAATTACATTTTTCATTCCTCCTGTATGCTTCCTTTCCTATGTAGTTGATTCACCTTATCAATATTTTTCCATTTTGGTTGCTTCCAATTTGTCAACACAAGATGATCTTTTTAATGAAAAGGAAAAAGAGGCAGCGGGGGAGCAAGAGTTGAGTCTGGTGGTTCCTGATGTTACAATTGCCCCCTTTCTGGGCTGATCTAATCAGAAGAACACACACACACACACACACACACACACACACACACACACGCACATATAAAAACAGTATACAAATGCTCACAGGCACAAATGCTTTCACACAGTCACACATCTTTACATGCATGCCCAAATACACAAGGTACACATAGAGACACACAGGTGCACATAACATAGGCTCACACATATATGCACACACAGGCATGCAGGCACACACAGAACACGCTGCAGTGCAGCCCATTTGCAGGCTAATGGCTTCTCAACAGCGGGAATTATCTGCAGCATTAGTGGCTGCCAGGCTGGGAAAGGGGGAGGCAGCTGGGCAGTAGGGGAGCAGTCAGGGCTGAGGACAACAGGTCTCACAGGCAAGGTCCTGGTCCTGGGCTGGAGCTGGGGCAGTCTACCCCTTCTGCCCTCCTCTGTCAGGTGGGGCCAAAGCAGGACCAGATTGCAGCTTCTGTTGGGGACTCAGGGGAACCCCAGGAAGGAGGACCCAGGAGGAGAAAGGGGATAGCAGCAGGGGGCTGGTCTGGTCACTTCCATGGGTGAGGTCCCCTGAAAGTCCCAGGGAAGGGAAGCATGGCTTTCAGCGCCCTGGTGTGTGGGCACTTGGGCACAGTCCTGCTCTCTGAACTGGACAAAATAGTCTGCAAATACTGAGGAAATAACAACCAACAGTCACTTCTGAGCAGCAGGTGTAGTGAGAGACAGAACACTAGTACTATGGTGGTTAGTCTGGGGACCAGGGTATGTGGAGCCCATAAGACTCTGTGGCAAAATTCAAAGGTTTGGGCCCACAGATGTAGTTTACGGAAAGCAGGGCAAATGCCTTCAAGAATAATATTCTGGGGGCAGGAGCAGTGGTGCAGCGGTAGGGTGTTTGCCTTGCATGCGGCTGACCTAGGATGGACTGCAGTTCAATCCCCTGGCATCCTCTATGGCCCCCCAAGCCAGGAACTATTTCTGAGTGCATAGCCAGGAGTAACCCCTGAGCATCACCGGGTGTGGCCCAACCCCCCCATAACATTCTGGTGTGACCCCAGGTATATGCACATGATACATACAACATACATGAAACACATGTGACACACACAAGATACACTTCGCACCACCACAACAATGTGATATACACTGTACACATATCATGGCATATGGCACAAGTCATGAAACACACTACACATATGAAACATGCTCATATCATACATGCAGCATAAACAAAACCAAAGTCAATGGTACGACAGCTTCCCTGCTGGTGATATTGTGGAGGAGCAGCTCTGGTTATGCTGGGGTGAGCCAATGGGGCTCCCCACCACACCCCCACACACATACACCACAGATATACATGGAAGAACTAAGTTTCAGAAACTGCAGAGCTAGGGAGATGGCTCCAAGGCTGGAGAATTTTCTTTGCATGGGGTAATGGTTTGAGTTTGATTTTTAGAACTGCCCGAGTCCCTCAATATCATAGAAGCAATCCAAGAATCAAGGAGCTGGAGGTAGTCAAAAAAGTTAAAGAAATTGTAAGTCTCAAGTGGAATATTCTGCAGCTATAAAAAGGGAACAATGGTGGTGGGAGGATGAGTACAGCCAGTGCAGCTGACCTGGATTTGACTCCCCATAACCTATATGGTCCCCCAAACCTATCAGGAGTGATTCCTGAGGATAGAGCCAGGAGTAACCCCTGAGCATCTCCAATTGTGGCCCAAATACAAATGAAAACAAAAGAAAACAAAAGGATTAAGGGATATGCCATTTCACAAAGATGATGAAGATAAAGTGAGAACAAAATGACCTGTGCAAAATTCCTGTCTTTGTAAAACAAACAGGGAAAACAGGAGCACACCGTTTTCTTTTAAAAACAATACCAGAGTTGGGCCCGGAGAGATAGCACAGCGGTGTTTGCCTTGCAAGCAGCCGATCCAGGACCAAAGGTGGTTGGTTCAAATCCCGGTGTCCCATATGGTCCCCCGTGCCTGCCAGGAGCTATTTCTGAGCATAGAGCCAGGAGTAACTCCTGAGCGCTGCCACGTGTGACCCAAAAAAAAAAAAAAAAAAAAAAAAAAAAAAAACAATACCAGAGTTGATCAAAGGGGCTTATATTCAGGGGAACTGGGTTCCTGCTTCCAATTCTGAAATAATTGGATCTTCATTTGGGGGCAGGCAGGAAGTACAGTGAGCAGTGCACTTGCCTTGTACATAACTGGGCCAGCCTAGGTTCCATCCCCAGCACCACATTAGCACCCTAAACCTGCCAGGAGTAATCTCTAAGCACCACTGAGTGTGGCCTCAAAATCCTCCAAGAAAGAAAGAAAAGAAAGAAAAAAAAGAAAGGAAGAAAAAAGAAAGGAAGAAAGAAAGAAGAAAAGAAGGAAGGAAGGAAGGAAAAAGAAAGGAAGAAAGAATGAAAAAAGAAAGGAAGAAAGAAAGAAAAAATAAAAAGAAAGAAGAAAAGGAAGGAAGGATGGAAGGAAGGAAAGAAGGAAGGAAGGAAGGAAGGAAGGAAGGAAGGAAGGAAGGAAGGAAGGAAGGAAGGAAGGAAGGAAGGAAGGAAGGAAGGAAGGAAGGAAAATGCCTTCAGAGGACTTCAGCTTCTCCCCAGCAGCAGGACTCAGGGCTGAGGGTGTGAAGCCAGGAGTGGTGTTCCAGAGCTAGAGGAACCGCGATGGGCATGGGGGTGCCGCTCAATAAGGGGTTCTCCCCTTTTGATCCTCCTCGCCCTCCAGACTTTGTCTTCTCTGCTTCTGTCTCTGCAGCCTGGCTAGCTCTGTTTTATCTCTCTCTTGGCTTTCCCGTTCCTTTGCTGCCTTTTTCTCTGGGTGCTTCTGGCCCAAGCCCCCCTTCCTCACCCGCCCTCTGCTCCTTGGAGAGGGAGGAGGCGATGCGTGGTGGCAGTGCGTGGTCCAGACCTAATACCCTAATGCAAGGCCATTACTCATGGGCCTGCCTGGCTGCCGCGCCCCCCTCATCTGTCACGGAGCGGAGCCTCTGCGGTCCTCAGGGATCAGAGAAAGGGACAGACAGGCCTGATGAACAAAGGTGGCAGCCAGCTCTGCTCCAGCCTGGCCGTCTGGCCCAGTGGCACAGCTCTGGCCTAAACTTTGTGTCTAAGGCCTGTGAGAGCTGATTTGGGGCTCTGCTCCCCCCAAAGTGCCTGATGAGAGTGGGGGAGCAGGAGAAAGGGTAACTGAAGCAGGATGCACCCCCATGGTGCTGAAGGTGCACAGAACAGAAGTGATGGCATCTCCAGCTCAGCTGGAAGCCTCCACTGCTCCCTGCGTCCTCACATCGAACTCCTTTCTAAGGTAGGTACTGGCTTCATCTTATAGGGGTTCAGAGAGCTTAGGTGACTGGTCCATGGTCACACAGTGGGGAAGGCTGGGCAGGCATAAGACTGCACTTGTTTTTTTCACACTGAATCTATGGGAAGGGGATCATCCTTGCTCCCCCAAAGCTGACTTCCCATACAGCATGTGATCTGAGAGTTGCCTTGGGTTCTGGGGCATAGATGGGAAATAATGAGTGTTTAGCCACTATGGGGATACCCCGAGGTACCTGACTAGGCCTACTTGTCCCATCTTTGTGACCCTGTCATCCACCAGAATTTCAGGTCTGCAGGGCAGTGTCAGGGATAACTGGTCATCATCACCCCCTCTTGGGTTTGGTTACTGGGCAAATGCCACTGGGTCTCCAGACCCCGACCAGCCCCAGAATAGATCACCCATGGGGTCCTTCAGGCTGATGAGGGGACACCAACACTTTCCTCTTTATACATCTGCTTGCTTCCTTAGTAACCATGGCTTCCTGTCGCCTAGCAACTTATTGGTCCTGGAAGGAAGCGAGAGTGATTGACAGGTGAGTCCAGAGAACGGGGTTCAGATCTTACCTCTGCGAGGGTAAGCTCTGAGGTCTCTGTAAGCTGTGGATTTGCTTAGAACCTCCATTTCCCTTTCTGCGAAATAGAGATGGGGCCTGTAGTGTGTTGCAGATAATCTAGGTAGATTCCAGGGGCCTCACAAACATGGGAAGTGAACGAGAGGCCTGAAAGTCCTGCCAGGCCTACAGAGGAGAGTGAGAGGTGAGGGACTCCTTCCTGGCTCACCTCGTGAACTCACCCACCCTTCTTAACCCTTTAGATCACTAGAATCTCCAGTGGGAGGCATTTTTCCATTTTTAGAGCCCATGACCTTGGGACCGGAGCTAAAGTACAGCATGTATTTGAAAACACAGCTTGCCTTGTATGTGGCTGACCTGGATTCAATCGATGGCATCCCCTATGGTCTCCTGAGCATTTCCGGAGTGATTCTTGAGAACAGAGCCAGAAATAAGTCCTGACCATTGTCAATGTGGCCCCCAAGCCAAAACCAAAAATGAAAAAAAAAAGGGGCCAGAGAGATAGCATGGAGGTAAGGCGTTTGCCTTTCATGCAGGAGGTCAATGGTTCGAATCCCGGTGCCCCATATAGTCCCCCGTGCCTGCCAGGAGCAATTTCTGAGCCTGGAGCCAGGAATAACCCCTGAGCACTGCCAGGTGTGACCCAAAAACCACAAAAAACAAAACAAAACAAAACAAAACAAAAAAACAGTTCATGGATCTTTCTGGAAAAACCAGTCCCTATAAATGGTGAGGAGAGGCCTTTAGGAGCTGGCCTGGGCTCCTTACATCACTGGATTGGACCAGGGGCCTTCTCTCCCCTTCCCAAGAGATGGAGTAGGGGTTGGGATAGCCATCATTCACAGACTCACTTGGGATCACCTTCCCTCTTAAGGAGGTGCTGGGGCCCAGGATGGAGGTGAGGACAGCCCTCTAGGAGTACCCGAGGAGGCATTCACAGGACCAGGGGCCAGGACACAGTCACAGAGAAAGGAAATCTTGGCTTGGGCCTTACCTGGTCCTGACCAATTCCCGGGGCCGGAGCATGCCTTGGGGGGTGCTGGAATGCGAGGCCGCAGGACTGGCTGCCCAGAAGCTGCTGAGAAGCCATTGCAGAAAGGCAGGAGGAGAAAAGGGTGGACAAAGATGAGGGTCCGCAGTGCCCTGGCCTCCCGCCAGCTCCCACCCCCAAGTCCACCCAGAGGTTGGGTGGGGGGAGTCTGATGAACTCTACGTGACCAATATTCCAAGGAGGAGCTCATCTCCCCACCCCCCTAGGTGAGTCTCCCCCCCACCCCCCAGCCTCCTCCTGGCCCAGGGCCGAGGTCACTGCGGCAGATCAGGCACTTGATTCAATTAACTAATTCCCGACAAGACAGATGTGCAGCACCCACTGCCTGCCATTAGGCGGAGAAGGGGAGCCTCAGGCTGGAGTGGGGCGGTGACGTCACGGCAGGGGCGTCTGACGTCATCCAACCTCCAAGCAGCCCAGTGCCTCTGCAGTCTTTGCACTAAGCCAATCATGTCCCCAGTGTGTGCTGGGGGCACCCTGGATCTTGAGGCAGAGGGGAGGAGCCCTGGGCCTCAGAGGACACAATTGGGTCCTCAGCCCCATTCTGTCCTCTCCTCTCCCTCTGGGCTTCTGTTTCATGCCTTCTGTGCCCTCTGGATTTGCCCCTGGGACCTGGGGAGCCATGGATGGGTATTCCCACCCAGCCTCTCCTGCAGTACCCCAACCCTTGGGCCTGGGAGGGGGTGGGGAGGAAGCCAAGCCTCTTGTCAAGGACACCATCAAGGCAAGGAAAAAAAGGAAGTGGAAGAAATAAAATCAAAAGGCTTTTAAGGCCGCTTCTCCCGAGTCGCTGCTGTCTGGGCTGGATTGCTGCCGTGAAATATTGTTCTCTACTGGCTTAATGCGGCGCACCCCTCCCCCGCCACACCCCTCCCCCCTGAGCCCAAAGGGGGTGAGGGAGGGCACAGCTGATGCCACTTCCAGCCTGGCACAGACACAGGCATCAGAAGCTCCAGAAGCCACAGCTGGCCTGGTCCCCAAGTCCTCAGCCCGGGCACCCCAAATTCTCCCGTAGTGACGCTGGACACTGTCAGGAGGACAGAGGCTTGGGGGGAAATGGTGTGATTGGGGTGCTGCGGCATCTGGGGCGTGCAGGGAAGAGATGGGGTCTTCAGGACTGACATTCAGAGCTTGCAGGGCAGGAAACTGGGCTCTGGAGCAGAGACTCCAGCCTCAAGCCCTTCCAGCTCCCTTCTTGCTGGCTGCACGACCTTGGCCGGCTCCGAACCTCCTGTGCCCGATTCCACACCGGGAAGGAGCTAGCAAATAATAGAACTGGCCTCATAGGGTTATTGGAGGATTAAAAGAGAAAATATATGCAAAGTGCTTAGCACAGGGCCAGAGCACAGGCGGGGGTAGAAGTGGGTTAATTATCTCTGTAATCTCCCCTCTGGTTTCACCCCTGTGCCCAGGACTTGGAGAGGGGGGTCCTCCCAAGAGCTGCCTGAGAGGAGGGGGCTGATCTCCCTCCTTTCCCTCCCCCAGCCTCTTCCTCTCCCCTCCAGACCCCCCCCCCTCGTGCTGCGTCTTCCTGTCAGAAACGCCAAATTGGCCAAATCTCTGTAATGCTAAAAAATTGGCCCATTAGCTGCAGGGAACATGGGCAGGAGAAGAGAGTGGGTGCGAGCTGGCACCGATGTGCAGGGAAGCTGCAGGGAGGACTCCAGGGGAGCCCAGGGGGGAGCCTGTGGTGTTCAGAGAATGTGTGTGCATGCCTAGCACATGTGTGGAAGGTATGCATGTATGCGATCATGTGGTACATGTATATATGTGCTTGTGTGTACATGCATGCTTGCATTTGTGTTTTGAATGTGTGATTGGGGCATCACCCCATACCCTGCCAGATGTGCTATTGGGGTGCTCATATCTCAGGGAAACCCATATTCTGAGCCTCAGAGAAAAGCACAGAGGCAAGTCCTTCCCTTCCCTTGGTTCCAGCTGTCCCCAAAGAACACAGACCCTCTTGGTGCTGGCCCTCTCCTGGGGTCCCTGGACAGCAGGTCAGTTGGATCAGTCTTCTGGGGAGGGCAAACCCTCAGGTTCTGGGAAAGGGAACCCTCAGGTTCTGGCTTGGGCCTCTTCCCTGGGGGTGCCATCTGGACCCTGATCTCCTCTTGCCTGAACTCAGGTAGTTATTAGCCATTTCAGATGAGGAAAGCTTAAAGAGTCAGTGATGGTCTGGAGAGATAGTTCTGTGGGGAGGGCATTAGCCTTGCATGAGACTGAACCAGGTTCAATCCCTGGCAACCCATATGGTCCCTTGAGAACCACCAGGAGTGATCCCTGAATAAGAACCAGGAGTAACCCCTAAACACCACCAGGTGTGGCCCAAAAACAAACAAGAAGAGTCACTGGTATTGCCAGGACTTCATCTGGCTTAGTTCCAACGGGCTTGGCCTTTTCCCTCTGAGGATGGGAGTCTATTGGGTGCCAAGACCTGTTGAGGGGAGTGGGGATGGTTTGAAGTTGATATGTTTCCTTTATGCTTTCACCCTACAAGTCCCAAGCCCTGTCTGATGCCAGCCCTATGTGACCTGACTTCTCTCTTTCCCTCCCTGGGTCTATATACATAATGCCAATTTCTTCAGGGATGGGGACATCATGCCTCTCTAGGGGAGATCACAGCCCCTGCTCAGAGGCCCCAGGATCCCAGATCCTTTCTCTGCAGCCCAACCCCATCAGCCCTCAAGCTAGTGCATGGACCCAGCTGCCCTCTGGGCCTCTTGGGTGACTCTGTCCAGGGCTGTGGAGAGAGAAGGTGATTGCTAGATGTTGCAATCTCATCCTGTGTCCTGGGACATCACTGAGGTCCCAGTGGGGCACCACAGACTGCTCCCACTAAACTCCCTATGTCCCCAATTGGTATGATGGCAGGAATAATTCCTAAGTACAGAGCTATGAATAATCCTTAAACATCTCTGGGTATGACCCCCAAACAAAAAAAACCAAAAAGGGCCAGCAAAATAATACAGTGGGTACAGTGCCCACCTTGCATATGGTTGATCCAGGTTTGATCCCCGGCATCTCACATAGTCCCCCAAACATCACAGGGTTTGCTGCAAAACAACATACAAAAAGAACTGAGCTGATGGGGTTGGTAGTCATAATGATGATGGTGTTGAAGAAGATGTTGGTCCTGATGATGGAAATGATAATGATGCTGCTAAGAAGTGATGGTGATGAAGAAGTTGTTGGTCATCGTGATGATGTTTATCATTGCTGCTGATGATAATGGTGGTGAAGAAGGTGATTATGATGATTTTGGAGACAACATAACAATGATGATGCAAAGCCGGAGGAACTAGTGGTGCTGATGGAGAAGGGGAGGGAGCAAGAAGGGGCGATGCGATCCCAGGTCCGCAAAGAGAGACAACAGCAGAGAGCAAGAAGGTGCAAAGCAGGAAAATGCTGCTTGATGAACTTTCCCTGCCCACTGGGGCCTCTGCAGTTAGCCTGAAGGAGACCTACTCCTGGCCATAGCCTACTGACCCTACAGGCATCTAGAAAACATCTCTGGGTCCTGATGAACAAGAAAAACAAGGTTCCCCCAGCTCCCCAACCTCACTCAGGACCTGTCAGCAGGTGAGCCTGGTTCCTGAGAGCTTGGCATTGATGCAGAGTCCTGAGCAGGGGTGCCAAGGCCTTTGCCCTTTCATCAGACTCCAAGCGGGGCCAGAGCAGTGCCATGGGTCTCTTTGGAGTCTGTAGGGGTGGCAGGACTGCAGTGAACAGGTTGACCCATTCAATCTATCTGGGCCACTGGCCAGCCTGCCACGATGGAAGGGTTTTTGCAGTCTTTTACTTTGGAAGCAGCAGCCCACAGGCATGGAGAGAGCTGCAGATCACCCAGTGGCCAGCACAGACCCGGAGCAGACCTGGTGGGTAGGGTTCAGATGCCCCATCTTCCCTCCCCATGCCAGGCGGCCTGGCCCTGAGCTGCCCCCTCCTCCTGGCCTCCCCCTGTGCCCTCTCCACAGGCTGGCTGAGGGCTCTGACGTGTGAAATAAAAAGGGATTTTAATTACCTCTCAGCAAAACAGCAATTAGAGAGAATCACAGCACAACAGCGTCCCCTCGCCTCCTCCCTCCAGGCCTCTTTCCCCCCATTTCTCAGGCCCCCAGCCCAGCTCAAGCTAACCCCAAGTCGAGGATGGGGGTGGGGTACCAAGGAAAGGAGGTACTCCCCACTGGTTGGTGGAGGCTCTGGGCGTGCTCCCCCAATTCAGAGGCTGGGCTCAGATGGGGGCCACCTCTTAAAGAGAGTGTGGTCCATCTTTTCGGGGTCCTGGGCAGCTCATTGCTATAGTTGTGTGTGAACTGGTATGAACGATCCTCGGGAGGAGGGAGAGGGAGGAAAAGGGTCCCCCCAACAGGCTTTTAAAATAATTGCCAGACCCTGAGCTGCAGTTCTGGCAGCCCTTGCCCGAGTCCCCGGTAGCAACGGTCACTTCTCTGTCCATCTGCGCAGCTGGGGGGTTGGAGGGAGGGCTCGGGTGTCCCCACAGGTGGCCTGAGGCTGGGGCAAGAGGTGGGTGGGTGGCTGATTGAAGCGGTAATTGCAGGCAGCAGGCTCCACTAATGCGTGTTGTGATTAAGGCCCATTATGGGGGGGAGGCAGCTCTGGGGTGTGTGTGTGTGTGTGTGTGTGTGTGTGTGTGCGCGCGCGCGCGCGGATGTGTCAGAACAGCCTTTCTCATGAAGGTGTGGAATGGTCACCCCACCTTCAGAGTGGGGGCAGGAACCTGTCCAGCTGATGTAGTGAGCCAGAGCTCACGGGGAAAAGCATCTCCAAAAGACATGCAAAGACTCTGCAAAGGTCGGAAAGCCCTCATTGGGGTCTCTGGGAGGAGGCTCAGAGGAGCCTCAATTTCCAGGCACTTCATCTTGGGGTTCTTGTGTCTATGGCAGGGAAATAACCATAAATCAATCTCCTAGCCCCAGGGCCCAGACATATTATCTCTGAGGAGAAAGGAAGAGCGACTGCCATTGGACAGTCCAAGGCAGAGACCCAGGGCCTGCCCTTCTTATTGGAAGCCCTAGGTTCCAGTCAAGGGCTTGAACTTTAGGGGCCTGTCCAGTACTACGAGTTCATAGAGCCAGAAAGGGATGATCAGGAAAGCAGAAAACAGTGGCCCCTACTCTGAGGACAAAGCTTGTAGTGATGGCTCAGCAGGGATAATCCACCCCCAGCCCTGACACAGCTATGCTGGGATGTTTAGCAGTGCTCTGGGCCTCGGGGCTACCAGGTAGTGTCAGGGATCAAACTGAGGTTCCTGTCTGCAAGGCAGGTATTCCTGACCATTGGACTATCTTCTTGGTCCTCAAACAAGGATTCTTAGCTGTGGAACACTACCGCCTCTGTGGGAAATAGAGTCGTCCCAGGATTTCTGGCCCCTGCGTCCTCTCATCTCCCTGTTTGTTCTCAGATACAAATCAAGGTGTGGTTGTGCATATGCACCTGTGAATAGATTGTTTGCAGATACCACAAATTCCAAGCTGTATGGCCTGTAGACATCATGGCAGATGGGGTGAACTCACTGTACCCTAAATACTTTGTTTTTTTTTTTGGCTTTGGGTCACACCCGGCGGCGCCCAGGAGTTACTCCTGGCTCTGAGCTTAGAAATTGTTCTGGCAGGCTTGGGGCAACATATGGGATGCTGGGATTTGAACCATGGTTTGTCCGGTGTTGGCTTCATGCAAGGTAAATGCCTTAATGCTGTGCTATCTCTCTGGCCCTACCCTAAATACTTGAGTCCTTTATTTACTTTTCAGTTCATCCTGCCACTCTGTCTTTTGATTGTTGAGTTCAGGCCATTGACTTTGACTTTGTTTGCTTTTTTTGTTTGTTTGTTTTTGGGTCAACACCCAGCAATGCTCAGGGGTTAATCCTGGCTCTATGCTCAGAAATCACACCTGGCAGGCACAGGGGACCATATGGGATGCTGGGATTCAAACCAATGACTTTCTGCATGAAAGGCAAACGCTTTACCTCTATGCTATCTCTCCAGCCCCTTGACTTTGACTTTGAATGAAATTACTGAAATGAAGAATTTTTTTGCCATCACTTTTTGAAGTTTTGGTGTTTTATTGTGTGTGTGGGGTGTGTTTTGGTTTGTGTTTGTTTAGGGACCACACCAAGTGGTGCTCAAGACTTACTCCTGCCTCTGGATTCAGGAACTAAATTGGGGGTGAATCTGTGAGGGTAGAAAGCAGTGCCTTATGGACAATGTCTTGGATCGGACGATAACTTGCCTGAAGCCTAGAGCTGGTCTTATGCCAGGAAACTTCAGGGGTAGGATCTCTTTGTATGTAGGCCAAGGTTATTCCTTTCCATGCCTCTCATATTTTGGTGGGCCTATGCAAACAACAATTGCCACTCTAACAACGTTTTTACTGTGCTCCTTTGACTCTAATCCTTAAAACGCACCCACTTAAAATTTGAGGTTAACTTAAGCTAATATTCATGTACATGGAAATGTAAAAAATACTATGCCTCTAATGTTAAAGGAGTTACGTAAGTTTGATGGCTTTAGATTGCCTTGTGTGCTGTTAAGAAATATTATAATGTGCTACAATCTGGGGACTCGAGGGACAAAATAATTGCACATGGATTCTGTTTTATTTTATCTTAACGTTCTTTGGCTGAAAGTTCAAAGTTAAGATATCAGCAAGGGGGCTTCTTCTGAGAATTATGTTATGGGTGATTGTCCTTCCACTGTAACTTTACCTTGTCCTCTTTCTTTGCATCTTTTGTTCTCATAATTCAAAATAAAAAAATTAAAAAAAAAAAGAAGGGAAATATTCTACTTCTGCTACTTGCCTTAAAAAAAAAAAAAAGAAAGCAGTGCCTTATCTCCTGGTCTGCTCTCTCCAGCCTAGTAGCTGAATCCTTTAAAAACTGATTCCAGGGGCATAGTCCACAGCTACTGCCATGTAAACAATGACACAGGTTCACAGTTTTACAACTGATTTTGGAGGAGATGTCAACCCAAGATGATGTAACTCACAGGCATACCTGTCTATGGATTGAAGACCTGGGGGCATCATCAGGAGGTGTGCAGGTGAGAATCATCCCAGTTCCACAGGTCCTGGAGGTCCTAAAGAGTGAGGACATATGCCTCCAAATTCCACAATACTGATATTTGAATAGGAACACAGCAAATTAGGTGGGAAAGTAGCATGGAAGCCCACTAATCTTAATTAACAAAAACAATAACACAGAATGCACAACAACTAGCAACAACTAGTTCTGTAAACCCTCGAAGATTTTAATAGCCCCATTGTGCTAAAACAATTTTCACAAATTTTCTTCTACTGAACTATTTTTCCCTTGCTGTTTTTTTGCAACAAGTAATATAAAATGAGGTATTTGTGCTTGCCAAGTGGAGGTGGGTGGGAAACTCAGGACACTGGTGGAAGGAAGGTCACACTTGTGGTGGGATTGGTATTGGAACATTGGATGCCTGGGACAACAACTTTGTAAACCATGGTGTTTAAAAAAGTTAATATCAAGGGGCTGGAGCAGTGGTGCTAACCCTAGGACAGACCACTGTTCAATCCCCTGGCATCCCCCAAGCCAGGAACAATTTCTGAGCACATAGCCAGGAGTAACCCTTGAAAGTCACCGAGTGTGGCCCAAAACCCAAAACACCCCCAAAAATTTAAAAACAAACAAACAAACAAACAAAAATCCCAAACCCACAACAGTTTCTAGGGGCTAGAGATATAGAACATTGGATAAGGTATTTGCTTTGCACACACTTGATCTGGGTTGAATCCCTGACAACCTATATGGTCCCCTGAGCTCTGCCTGAAATGATCTCTGAGTACAGAGTCAGGAGTAAGCCCTAAGCATTATCAGGTGTGGCCCAACCCCATATTCCCCCAAAAGTAGCTCCTAGGGCTAGACAGGAATGTAGCTTGGCAGGAGAGCACCTGCCTCACATATGTGGGACTCTAGATTCCCTCCCTGGTACCACATTAAGAAGAAAACAGGGGGGCCGTAGAGATAGCATGGAGGCAAGGCATTCACCTTGCATGCAGAATGTAGGTGGTTTGAATTCCGGCATCCCATATGGTCCCCTGAACCTGACAGGAATGATTTCTGAGCATAGAGCCAGGAGTAACCCCTGAGAGCTGCCAAGTGTGACCCAAAAATCAAAAAGAAGAAGAAGAAGAAGCAGCAGAAGAACAAGAAGAACAAGAAGAAGAAGAAGCAGACGAAGAAGAAGCAGAAGACGAAGAAGAAGAAGAAGAAGAAAACAGAAAGGGGTCTGAGAGATTGCACAATGATAGGGCGTTTGCCTTGGACGCAGCTAATCCAGGACAAACGGTGGTTCGAATCCCGGCATCCCATATGGTCCCCTGAGCATGCCAAGAGTGATTTCCGAGCGCAGAGCCAAGAGCATCGCCAGGTGTGACACACACACCCCCCTCCAAAATAAAAGGGGAGAAAACAGCAGAGTTTCTCTGGCTTGCAGGTGAGTTATACCGATTCCGGACATGCCAGGGAGCTAGACATGAGTATATTTGGGGGGGTGGAGGTGGAGGAAAGGGGATGCCATGGCTGGCTTTGCAGAGCATGGGGCTGCCATGAGCCCAGTCAGTGTTGTGAGTGGCCTTTGGGGACTGCGGGTGGCCCCTCTGGTTCATCTGATTCAGGACAGACACTGCCAGTTGACAACATAAAAAACCCCATTCTGCCACCAGCAGCGAGGGTGGCTGAGGCACTGAGCGCCGGTGGCAGCAGCGCCCTGCAAAGGACAGCGCAGCTCCCCCCGCCCCCACCCCCCAAAGGATTACAGAGAAGAAAGCTGTGTTGTTGGAAGTCCTGGAATTGATGAGAATTGTTCCAACCCCAAAGCAGCCAGGCCTCTTGTCAGCAAATGCAGGGCTTCTGCCCTGCCCCCCACTCCTACCGAGGATGCCCCCATAAAACATCCTACCCACACTCGGTCTGGAGTGCCCTCACCCCCTGCCCCCCCTCTCCTACAGGGGACAATTACTGGCTTCAGCTTTAATTAGCTAACGATCCCCTCTGCGCCAATCTCTTGAAATGATGGTGGAGAGTAGGTGGGGTGTGGGGAGGAGGGGACCACAGCCGGGGAAGCCTCTGGGGTCCAATGAGCTTTGGGGGGGGCTTACCCTGCCCAAGCCTCCACCCTCAGTTCCAGGCAGTGGGTCATGCGAACCTCCTAACACAGCCCCCAACCACCCACATGACTCACAGCAGAACTGAACTGCAGAGTCCATGAAGGGGCTGCCGCCCCACCTCTCGGAACTCAGGCTGGGCAATAGGACGCTTTGCTCCAGAGCTGAGGAGTGAAGGTGAGAATGCCAGGTGGGGGGACACAAGCCAGGATGAAGCAGGTCAGGGAGAAATGTGTTCCATGGGTCTCCAGGAAGGGCTGGTGGTGGTGGAGGCTGAGATGGGGGTATAGAGTCCACTCTTCTAAGGGCCTGGGCAAAACTGGTCTGGACGCTTGTCCTGACCCCTCGACTCAGCACCCCAACATCATTCCTAGGCTGAGGTCATGCTCAGTTGCACTTTGCTCACCCCCATCTTCTGTTGCCTTCTGAATGTGAGCCAGAGCTGTCCTCTCTTGCACACTGACCCCAGGCCTGGCTGTGCTGGACTTGAGGAACATCCAGCCTCATGGAGGCCTCTGAGGTGAGGTGAGATCTCATGGTTCTGGGGAGCAGGAGCTGGAACCTCTTCTTGCTCTCCTGCAGGTCCTCATGTGTTTGGTGAGACCTGGGAGCCCCTGTAGTGTGTGGTAAGTCAGAGGAACATGGCAAAGCCTGTATTTGGGGGTGTTCCACATGCTCTCATGGGGTTCTACTGCTGCTGGGAGCCTTCTAGATTGGGGTGAGGACAGCCCAGTCAGCTCTGGTGGAGCATTTAGGGGTATCCTGTGAAGGAAGGAGGCCTCCTCAGGCTCCCTCAACATGGGGACTCCCAGGGGCCCCTGGACATGGAGACTGATTAAAGAACCAAGGCTGAGATGAGCATTCAGGCCCAGAGTGGGGTTGAATCCCAGAAGTGTGGAGTAGGGTGGGGACAGGAAAGGCTACAGGAGGTCCGAGATGCTAAGGTGGCCTCAGAAGCTGGAGTGGGATTATAGTGGGTATGAGCCAGAGAGGAGGCACAGAGTTCCCTAGTGAGACCAGAGGACCTCATGGGAGCTCAGGCAGGATGGAGGCTGAGCCTCACAAGCTGGAAGCAAGGAATTTAGCTGAGCCCTGGAGGTGTCTGAGCAACACAACAGCCAGCTGGGGTGTCTGCAAGCACAGGGTCAGGGCGGTATTGGGAGGCCCAGCCTTAGGGGCAGGCCTTGGCCTGGGGTGAGGAGAAATGGAACCAAATGGCCTCAAGGGGTGTGAGGCTGCAGTCTCTTATGGGAACCACTACTCCTGCACCTGACTGGCAATTGGGGGCCCCAACTGCACTGGGAGGTCAGGACAGAACAGGCTGACTAGAAGTTCCTTCTCCTATGTTTATGAGTGAGTATGGTGGTAGGTGTGTACATATGTGAGTGTGTGGTGTGGTTTGGGAACACGTGTGTAATGTGCTCATGTGTGTGGCATGTATGCATATGCACAGGCTGTGATTGTAGGTGAGGGTGGCATGTATATCTGTGTAGTATGTACATCCTTGAGAGTGGTATATGTGCATGTTTGGGAGGTGTATGCACTATAGATATGTGGTTTGTGTGATGTATGTGCCACACGTGTGTGGTATGTACACATGTGTGACACAGTGTAAGATGACATCTAGCTATTAACAACCCAAAACAAAGGAATGTCCCATCTTACTCTTTTATTTAAACCCTTGGATCATTTGACCTTCCGTCTCCTGGTGAATTGGTTTTATAAAGAAAGAGCAGTTTTGGCTTTGCGCTCTGAGAGACCTCAAGGCGAAAAGCAGACTGACTCTATGATTCTCTCCTGACTAGCTTAATTTATTAATTCTTCACCATTATGCTACCTGCATCAGACCCTTTCACCTGGGGTGAAGATATGGGGAAGATATGGTGTGTGGGA
Organism: Suncus etruscus; assembly: GCF_024139225.1. NCBI lineage: Eukaryota > Metazoa > Chordata > Mammalia > Eulipotyphla > Soricidae > Suncus > Suncus etruscus. The sequence continues at coordinate 19,060,905 of NC_064849.1, forward strand.
TAATATCACAACATGTGGGGATTTTATTTTACAACTGGCACCTGAACAAACACTTGAACCCTGGGTGCTCTGGGCATCTCTCAGAGCAGGGCTGGGTGGGGGAACAGCAGAGGGGTCCAACCTGGCTCTACATTTGAGATGCTTGTGTGAGAGAAGAAGAAGAATCTTCTTCCAGGTGCCGGAAGAGTTGGAGGTCAGGGCTATGAGCTCCCAGCTGATGGGGGCAGTATAGAACAGAAGGGGCGAATCCCCCAGGTCACCCCAGGCCATAGGCCCTAGAGAGAGGGTGTGGGAGAATAGGAGAAGGGACCCCTGGTATTGGAAGGACAGATTCAGGTCCTGGATATGGGTGAGCAGCAGTTCTGAGACATGAAGTTACAGGGTGAGGAGTCAGAGAAGGGCAAACACCCATTGCATTTGGGTCTCTGCAGTGTGGGGTGCTTTCAGGAGGAGTGATGAAGAATGGTGGGACCCAGGCCAGCATGGGGCACTATCTATCCCAGTGCCACGATATGCTGAGAGGTTCAACTGGTGATTACCCAGGGTCGCTCCTGAGGCCAGCTCCCAGGAGCCAGGAAATTTGGGGAGGTGAGCCAGAACAGTGTATCAGAGAGCCAGGGGAGGGCAGGTCATACCCCACTCAGTTCCCTCATATCTCCCCACTTTTTTTTTTGTTTTGTTTTTGGGCCACACCCAGCGGTGCTCAGGGGTTACTCCTGGCTGTCTGCTCAGAAATAGCTCCTGGCAGGCACGGGGGACCATATGGGACACCGGGATTCGAACCAACCATCTTTGGTCCTGGATCAGCTGCTTGCAAGGCGCTGTGCTATCTCTCCGGGCCCATATCTCCCCACTTTTGAGAGCTTTAGTAGGGCTGAAAGGCTACTCCTCACTCACCCCTCATCCACTCACTCAGCACTGGGGCACAACAGGCTTTGAGGCAGGGGCTACTAACTGGCTTTGGGCTTCTGAGTCCCTAATCTGCTGAGGCACCCCCATTTTTCCAGCAGTAGTTGAGTCAGCAAAGTGAAAGCGTCCCCTACACTATCCTCCCCCCAGTCTTGCCACCCTGGCCACTTGGGAGAGCCATTTCATTTCTCAAATTAAAAATCCATTTTGTGCCGTGAATAATAGATGGGAAGAGTAGGGAGGCTGTGGACCGAAAGTAGTGTGTGTGTGTGTGTGTGTGTGTGTGTGTGTGTGTGTGTGTGTGTTTGGGGGGTTCCAGGGCCTACAAGAGCTCACAGTCCTGTGAATGATGGGGAACAAACAGGTTGGAGGCTGGGTGAGGGGCATCTCCCAGATCAGGGCTGGGTTGGGGCACAACAGAGGGGTCCAACCTGGCCCTATACTTGCCCAGAGCCTAGAAACAAGGCTAGCTTTGCTGTGCCTCCCCCACCCCCACCCCCGCATTTACACCTCACTTGTAAAGCTGCCGGAATATGAGTCATAGGGACAAGCCAGGGCAGGACTAGGGGTTTGTGCTGGTCTGAGCTCCCCCCCCCCAGATCAGTGACACCCTCCCCCTCAAGATGGGCTGGACAAGAGACTGGGATCCCAGACCCATCAGCTCTGCCCTTTGCACCCCTTCTTTTCTCTAAGGTTGCCCTGGACAAGACTCCCACTCAACCCTACATCCTCTGGGCTCAGAGCTTGGCCCTGTCTTGATATTCTCTTGCTCATCACTCAAAGGTCACCTTGACAACGCAGGATGCCATGTCACATCTTTGGGCAGGGTTGGGTCTCTTGGTGACCTGGTCCCCAGTTCATTCAGGTCTGGGGTCGCCAGCCTGGAAGCATGTGGGGGGTGGGGTTGGTTTCTCCCAGAAGGCTGACAGAGGTTCTGTCCTGGAGTGGGGAAGCTGAAAAACATTGAGCAGAGCACTGACTGGCTGGTGGGGAGTAGGATGGCAGTCAGGGAGGGGCTAAAGGCCTGAGTCCTGCAGTGGGTACCCTGGGAGGGGGGCTCAGCAGTGGGTCCCCAGGGAAGTACGCCTGCCTTTGTGCTTTCTGTCGGAAGAGCCCAGCTCCCGGAGACAATATCCATTTTGATATTTCTTGGAAATTTCACGGCATTCATTTCAGGGAAAATAAAAGCTGTCATAGCCGGAGAAATGATACCAATCAGGGCCTGAAAAGGCTGGAAAATTATCCTCCTGGAGATGGAACAACGTTGAGGGGGAAATGCAGATTAAAAGCACAAAGAACCGCTTTGCCCTGCCCTGCCCTCCCCCTCTGGAACTACCACATTTCATATCATTCCACCAATTTCACCTTCCCATCAGGAAGGCACCGGTCAGGCTGGAGGGCTCAGAGTGGGGGGGGGGGGACTCCCAGGGCAGAGATGGATTCACAGGTCAGGCAGCATGAGGACATAACCGCCCCTAGGGAGCCCCGAGGGTTCTGATCAGAGGGGGCTCCTCAAATGTTCGGCCAAGCCCTCACCCCGACCCCCATCCCCCGCTGGATCCAGTAAGTCTGGGAGTGCCAGCATCTGAGTATGGCGCCCCTTGCTGGGGAGAGGCGGTAGGGCTGGAGACTGCAGGACCAAGAGAGCTGATTCCAGAAAGGATTTCTCATCCTGGGTGCCCGAGTTCCCTGTGACCCCCACAGGTCAGGCTTGGGGGTACACTGGTGAGAGAACTAGAGGGGGAAGGTGGTTAACGGGAGAGTCCCCTCCTGGGCCTGTGCACAGGCGTCCCCAAGGCTGCGCTCCAACAGCCCCGGCTAGACAGGGGCGTCTACTGTGTGCTAAGCGTTCCAGGCAGGGCTAAAGGAGGGGGTACTCTCAATTCTGAGGGTCTTACCTGTCCCCCCTCCCCGCCCCCACGACTGTCATCTCCCCTTGGGAAGGAGGAAGGAACATGGCGACCTGAACCCCTGGTTGGGGTGGGCGCAGAAGGATCTACAGAGGCCGCCCAGCCCAGCCCCCTGGTAGCGTCGGGCTCTGCTCCTGGCTCGATGCCACAGGGCACCCCATCATCCTTTCGGGGAGTCATCCCTGGTGGGCAATAATACTCCAACTCCTCGGTTCCTCGGGGCTGACCCGAGCGCACCCACATCTCCAGCTGCTCCTTATCCTTTCGGGGGAGTTTTTGGGAGGCAGCTTCAAGGGGGATTTGCGCGCATCTCTTCCAGGGAGTAGCCAAAAACCCCGATCCTTTTTCTGCGGGGCGCGCCTGAACCCGAACTCCAGAGAACCCCGAGGCAGCGCGAACCCTCTCCAAACCCCTTCTCCCCGCCCGGGTGCGTGATCCCGCCGCCGCCGTCCCCGCCCCCCGAGCTTGCCAGGTAGCGGGGATGGAGCTGCGAGAAGGAGGGGTGCGGGAGGCGGGCGGAGGAGGGTGGAGCCGGCGGCGCACCCCCTCCCTCCCTCGGGGCCGGCGGGCGGCAGAGGCGGCAGCAGAGGCGGCGGCGGGCGCACGGAGAGCGCGGCCGGCCGCCCTGTGCCGCTCCGGGCCCGGCTCGGACCCGACCCGCTCGGCACGCGCGCGCTCCGCCGGGCTCCCCTGGGCCGGGTAAGTGGCTCCCCAAGTCCGCGCCCCGCTAGCCGGCTAGCCAGCCTCCCTCTCGCCCACGCCAACGCTGCCGCTGCGCGGAACCTTCGGGCTTTGTCTGCGTCCCCGCGACTCCGGGGCTCGGTGCTCCGGCTCCGCGGTGGCCCGTTGCGGGAGGCGCTCTCTCCGGAGCTTGGAGGCCCACCAGGCTCGTGGCGCGAGGGGCCGGCTTGCTCCACGCCCAGGGTGAAACTTCGCCCAAGTTTGGGTGCCGGGAGAACCTGTTGAACCCTAGCATAGCCCGGGGCGGGGAGATGGGGGTGTTTGCGGGGGGTAGAGATAGTGGGGTGTCGGCCCGCATGTAGGTTTTTAGGGCCGTCGGGTTTCCTTTTCCACCCCCCCCAGCTTTTTCTGGGGGGTCCGGAGGTGTGCGCCCAAGTGCGGGTGAAAAAGGGGATGGAGGGCAGTCTGGCCGTTAAACAAAGGAGATAGATGATGGAACTGGGTGGTGGCCCTGCGGACACCCGCGAGGACAAAGTTTGAGTCTGTCACTGCTTTTTTGCGCATCTCATTCCAGGGTGGGGAGCTGAAGGAGGCTTTATTTTTTGGGGGGTGGTTGGGTTGGGGGGGTTGTGTGAATAGGATGGGCATATAGGCGCACCCCGGTTCGCACCTCCTGCATCCAGCCTCCTTTCTCCTTCCTCCACCTGGCCTAGGCTGTAGCAGGACGCGCACAAGAAAGGCAAAAAAGCGAAGCGGCTTCTCCGAGGGTCTGCGACGCACCAGGTACGGGGCGCGCGCGCCTTTTGGGGTGCCAAAGCATCTTTGAACCCCGGGCCAGCCCTGTGCTGGGAGAAGGACCTAGAAGCAGGAGCCACAGAACGTGCGCGCACAGAGGTACCAAACCTTCGCTTTCCTCCTACACAAATGGTGCAAGGCCACAGGCACCCCGCGTGCGCGCTGGTGGTGGTGGTGGTGGTTTCTGCATCTGCACCCCTCCAGTCGTCGTGGTGCCTCTTCGGGCCCCGCTTCCTCCTGAGCTGGCATCCCCTTTTCTTCTTCCCGCAGCCGCTGCCCGGCCCGACGACCATGCAGAAGCCGCCTAGGAGCGCGGGGGTCCGGCGCGCTCTGTAGGGGAGCGAGCCCGGCTGGGTAGCGGCACCATGGAGGCCCCCTTTTCCATGACGGCGCACTACGACGAATTCCAAGAGGTCAAGTACGTGAGCCGTTGCGGCACGGGGGGCGCGCGCGGGGCCTCGCTACCCCCCGGCTTCCCCCTGGGCGCTGCGCGCAGCACCCCGAGTGCCCGGGCCGGATTGCCGCGCTGGAACCGGCGCGAGGTGTGCCTGCTGTCGGGGCTGGTGTTCGCGGCGGGGCTCTGTGCCATCCTGGCTGCTATGCTGGTGCTCAAGTACCTGGGCCCGGGCACGGCGGGCGGCGGCGGCGCGTGCCCCGAGGGGTGCCCGGAGCGCAAGGCCTTTGCGCGCGCCGCCCGCTTCTTGGCTGCCAACCTGGACGCCAGCATCGACCCGTGCCAGGACTTCTACTCCTTCGCGTGCGGGGGCTGGCTGCGGCGCCACGCCATCCCCGACGACAAGCTCACCTATGGCACCATCGCGGCCATCGGCGAGCAGAACGAGGAGCGCCTGCGACGACTGTTGGCACGGCCCGGGGGCGGCCCGGGGGGCGCGGCGCAGCGCAAGGTGCGCGCCTTTTTCCGCTCCTGCCTCGATATGCGCGAGATCGAGCGGCTCGGACCCGGGCCCATGCTCGAGGTTATCGAGGACTGCGGCGGCTGGGACCTGGGCGGCGAGCCGGAGCGGCCCGGGGCGGCGGCGGCGGAGCGCTGGGACCTCAACCGGCTGCTGTATAAGGCGCAGGGGGTGTACAGCGCCGCCGCCCTCTTCTCGCTCACCGTCAGCCTGGACGACACCAATTCCTCGCGCTACGTCATCCGCGTGAGTGCTCCCTCACCCTTTATCCAGCTCCTGTGCTCCCCCCTATCTTCTCCCCCGCACCGCGTCTCGCGTCCCGGTGCCAAGAGAGGAGGGGCGCGGAGCTCGCAAGTAATTTCCCCTCGAGTAATTGCGGTGTTTAGCGGTGCCCAGGGAGCCGCAATTTTTTTCCCAGCCCTCTGGCAGGCTGGTGGGAGCACTAGGGAGGCGGGTTCCTCCCTAGTGGGCTGTGGAGCAGCTTCGTAGAGCACCCCTCGGGTGCCCGCGTGCCAGTAGGGGTGCCCACCGCAACTGCCACTGCACCCATCAGGGCCTCTCACCTGAGGGGCAAGCGAAGGCTAGCAACTGAAAGAAGGATGAGGATTCTCTTTGATATCTCCAGGCTAGGTGCCCAGAGGGAGAGAAGTGGCTTATGCCCCCTGCCTTTGGGGCCTGTGGCAGAGGAAGTCAGGAATGTACCTTGTTTTCCTGACTCCAGATGTGGCACGCAACCCCCTAATCTCTCATCTCTGGGTGCCCTCTCACTTCAGATTGACCAGGACGGGCTTACCCTGCCAGAGAGGACCCTGTACTTGGCACAGGATGAGGAGAGCGAGAAGGTATGGGGGTCTGGGATGGAGATTGGAGATAGCCGGGGTCTGGATAGAGGACACAGGGGCATAGGGGACACAGGACACAGCTGGCCTGTTCCTGCCCTGGTACAGATCCTGGCAGCTTACCGAGTGTTCATGGAGCGTCTGCTCAGGCTGCTGGGTGCAGATGCAGTGGAGCAGAAGGCCCAGGAGATTCTGCAGCTGGAACAGCGTCTGGCCAATGTGAGCTGGGCATCAGGCAGGGGCATTGCCACAAGTGGGTGGCGGGTAGAGGGGCTGGGAGTACAGGAATCAGCTCTGTGGTCCCCAGATCACCGTGTCGGAGTATGATGACCTCCGGCGAGATGTCAGCTCCACGTACAACAAGGTGACCCTGGGCCAGCTGCAGAAGATCACCCCACATGTGAGTGGGGCCCACTCCTGGTGATGGGGGCACGGGCAGTGGTCTCTGCTCCCAGAGTTGGGCGAGGCCCTTTCTATCCTCTCCGTGCGGTGTCTGTCTCTACCTGCTTCGTTTCTCTGGGATGGCTCCCTGCCCCATAGCTGCAGTGGAAGTGGTTGCTGGACCAGATCTTCCAGGAGAACTTCTCAGAGGAGGAAGAGGTAGTGCTGCTCGCCACAGACTACATGCAGCAAGTGTCCCAGCTCATTCGCTCCACACCCCACAGGTAGGACAGCCTAGCCCAGCATTGGGTCCCTTGGCTTTGGGGGGAAGCCCTGGATCCCCCGGGAGTCACACTGGGGCACAGCTTTGCTCTGTCTGAAATGCCAGTCGTTCTGTGGAGATTGGGGCAAGATGCAGTCTAGATACACAAAGTGACTTTTCACCTTAAGGATGCCACCGGGGGAAGGGGTAGAGGTTTCTGAAAGCAGCGCTGGGAGGAACACAACCTTTTCCCTATTCACTCCCTTAGCAAGTCAGAAATGAAGCTGGTCAGTGGCTTGGCAGCTCCAAGCCCTCTTCTCATTGGTCAGAGCCATGTACTATGTTCTTGTTCTCGGGGCTCAAGTAATGCTAGGCTCTGCCTCTGCCCCTCTTTGAGTGACCCTCTCTCTGAATGGATGCCAGGTCCAGCCCCAGGCTGGCTGAAGTGGGCAGTGCCCCAGGTCAGGGTGGGGGGGTCTATGCCCTTGAGCCTGTCCAACTCAGTGCTCCCCCTGCCCTCAGGATCCTGCATAATTATCTGGTGTGGCGCGTGGTGGTGGTCCTGAGCGAGCACCTCTCTCCACCCTTTCGGGAGGCGCTGCACGAGCTGGCCCGCGAGATGGAGGGTGGTGACAAGCCTCAGGAGCTGGCCCGGATCTGCCTGGGTCAGGCCAACCGCCACTTTGGCATGGCGCTAGGTGCCCTGTTTGTCCATGAGCACTTCTCAGCGGCCAGCAAAGCCAAGGTCAGGAGGCCTGGATGTGGGGAAGGGGTGAGGGTGCTGAGCTGGGCATGAAACCTGTGCATGGCCCTGAGTTTTCTGAACACGGAAATTCACATATTCCCCATCACCACCACCAGGGCCCTGGGTGCAATTTGGGATTTTACTCTCTGAAGCTCCAGCCTCCTTCTCTTCCTCCTCCTCCTCCTTCTTCTTCTTTTCCTTCTCCTCTTCTTCCTCCTCCTTTTCCTCCTCCTCCTCTTCCTCCTCGCAGTTCTGATCCAACAGTATGGAGTTCTCCCATCTTTCTCTCGACCTTGCTCCCTTTTGGTTGAGTTTCAGGGTGGGGATCACCCCTCCGGGCCTCCTTTGAAACTGAGTAATTAGGAAGCACTCCTCACTCCTGGTGCCAGACAGGAGCTAAGATCTCCCATGCTGGGCTTGCAGGTACAGCAGCTTGTGGAGGACATTAAGTACATCTTGGGCCAGCGCCTGGAGGAGCTGGACTGGATGGATGCTGAGACTAAGGCAGCCGCTCGGGCCAAGGTCAGGAGGATTCCTGTCCCTGCTGGTCCCATGACTTCTGGGCATTGCTCTGTCATGGGTGCTCAGGGCACAAGAGACAAACCGGCACGGCATCTGCCAGCCTGCATTTGCCCCCTGCCTGGGACCCAGCCTGGGTGGGGCTGCCCCTAAGGCCTTGTTTCTTCTAATCTGCAGCTCCAGTACATGATGGTTATGGTGGGCTACCCTGACCTCCTGCTCAAACCTGAAGCTGTGGACAAGGAGTATGAGGTGGGGTGTACCTCAAGGGCCAGGCTTCGTCAGGCCTCTGTCTGGGCTCCAACCCAGGGGAAGAGCAGAGGCGGAGCCATAGTGGGAGGAGGGTGTGACTCTGGGAGGGGTGTCCTGGCTTCCCCCCCCCACCCCCGCCCTGGCCACTATGCCCCATCCAGCCCTGCCCCTGAGCCTGCCCTTGGTCTTGCTAAGGTCCTGCCCAGACCAGTCATGGCCCCACCCTGATCAGTCATGACCAGGCCCATACCATCCATGGTTCCGCCCCTGGCCCCACCCAACACCACCTTGACCTGCCCTTTCCTACGCCCTTGGCCCTGGCCCCCCACCAGCGCTGCCCCTCTTGCAGTTTGAGGTCAATGAGAAAACTTACTTCAAGAACATCTTGAACAGCATTCGTTTCAGCATCCAGCTGTCGGTCAAGAAGATTCGCCAGGAGGTGGACAAATCCACGTAGGTGCCAGGCCCAGAAGTGGGGGGCTACAGTGGGGTGCATGACCTCCGGGACCAGGAGGCAGGTGGGGTAAGCAGGGCCAGGGCCATTCATGGGAAAGGTTGGCAGGGAGGAGTCCCTCCTGGGGAAGATGAAGACATAGCCCTAGGCCCCACCACCAGGTGACCCTCAATGGAGAAGCTGCTCAAAAGAGGGTGGAAGATGGGTGGACCCCTCAACTGACCCTTGGCTCCCACCCCAGGTGGCTGCTGCCCCCACAGGCCCTCAATGCCTACTACCTGCCCAACAAGAACCAGATGGGTAAGGGGCGCTTCCAGGGACAGGGCCTGGTGTGGCGGGCCTAGTGCTGACCATGCCTTCCCCGCAGTGTTCCCCGCGGGAATTCTGCAGCCCACGCTGTATGACCCCGACTTTCCGCAGTGAGTCCAGACTGAAGCATGCCTATGGGGAGGCTGTGGGTGTTGGAATTGCCTATAGAGGGCGCAGGACACCCTAGGCTACTTAAAAAAAAAAGTGGTTTTTTTTCCCTTTTAAATGCTCTGGGTTCCCTCTGACCTGACTGGAGGGTTTCTTAGGGTCTTAGGGTGTTTCAAGAGTGGAGCAATGCTAGGAATGAGGAAAAAGGCCAAGTCCCATGTGGACTGCCTCAGTTTCCCCTCCGTCTCCCTCCAACCTTGACCCAGCCCTGTCTTGGGCTCTTCTCGAAATACCCTCAGCTTTCACAGGGCCAAGGCACAGGGCGTCTCCTGGCCTGGCAGCCCTTTTCAGTGGGTTAGGCTGGGGTCTGACACCTCTTGCCTGGACCAGGTCTTTGAACTTCGGAGGCATTGGCACCATCATTGGGCATGAGCTGACCCACGGCTATGATGATTGGGGTGAGACTTGGGGGTGATCCAAGGGGGGTGTAGGGATCAGGGAGGGGATGAACTGGGACTCTGGGCTCCTCGGTCCCACTCTGGGGTGGCACGGGGGAGGACTTGTACTTGGCCTTAGGCTCTGCAGAATGGCCAGTGATGCCTGCCCTGACACTGCCCACAGGGGGCCAGTATGACCGCTCGGGCAACCTACTGCACTGGTGGACTGAGGCCTCATATCACCGCTTCCTGCGCAAGGCCGAATGCATTGTCCACCTCTATGACAACTTTACCGTCTACAACCAGCGGGTGCGGCCCCTCACTGCTCTGCAGGCCAGCCAGACGCGGCCAGGAGCGTAAACCCCATCACACGGGATGGGGCAGGACCATATACAAGCGGCACATACATGATTCACAAAGAGCTGGGGGCCCACTGCTCCTCCTGCAAAAGGAAGGGAGGTGTGGGTAGTCAGGGCCTTAGGGTGGTCGGTCCCATGTGGGGTGGCTAGCTTTATGAGGGCTGCTCAATCCTGTGTGGCTGGTCAGCCCATGTCGGGCCTCTTCCCTCCGGCAGGTGAGTGGAAAGCACACACTGGGGGAGAACATCGCAGACATGGGCGGCCTCAAGCTGGCCTACTATGTGAGTGGCTCTGCCTCACCTCCATCCCGGGGGGGTGGGGGATACTGGGGGTTCTTAGTTGCCAACTTGACTCGCTTCTTTTTCCCTGCCTTGCTGAACTCTGGTCTGGGGCCCACAAGGAAAGGAGGAACTCTCAGGCCTTCAACTTTGGGAGAGGAGGGAGGGCTGCCTGGAGTGGGTGGTACCTGCCTGATGTTAACTTCCCCCATGATGAGGAAGGCAGAAACTGGGGTCTCAGAACAAGGGGGGGCTGAGTAGGTATAGAGTTGGGTCTCCACTGGGAGTGCCCCAGCTTCCTGCTCTGCGATTGCAGGCTTATCAGAAGTGGGTGCGGGAGCATGGCCCGGAACACCCTCTGCACCGACTCAAGTACACCCACAACCAGCTCTTCTTCATTGCCTTCGCCCAGGTGGGCGGCGGGGGCTGCCTATGGGGTGGGGTGGGGTGCCTAGCCTCCAGCCTGGCTCCATCAGGGAATTAAGGTCTCAGGTTGGAGGGTTTGGGCTTGGTTAGTGGATGCCTCATTTCCTCCTTCACCCACATCTTGGGCTCAGAACTGGTGCATCAAGCGGCGGTCGCAGTCCATCTACCTGCAGGTGCTGACGGACAAGCATGCCCCGGAACACTACAGGTACCACCGCCTCCAGGGGCGGCACACTGGGTCCCTTGCAAATGCTGAGCTGGAGGAGACCCTCACACTGTGTCTCCTCACAGGGTGCTGGGCAGCGTGTCCCAGTTCGAAGAGTTTGGCCGGGCCTTCCACTGCCCCAAGGACTCTCCCATGAACCCGGTCCACAAGTGTTCCGTGTGGTGAGCCGAGCTGCCCTTCTTGCACGCACAAGCATATGTCATCATGCACACACAGATGTCATCAGGCATGCGCATACATCACCACACACGCACAAGTGCCCCACGCTGATGGCCAGGCACAGGCCTGCCCTGGATGCTGTCTGCCTTCCCGGCCTGTGCAGCCTGAGCCTTGCTCTGCCTCACTTTGGAGGGGCCCAGAGCAGGGGGAGGCTGTACCCCAGGCAGGCATGGGGAGACGTTGGGGACCCCAAAGTCACCACGCTGGACTGTCAAGCCTCTTCCTGTTCTCTCTGCTTGTTCTGCTCAATAAAGCCGCTCTCTCACTGCTTCTTCAGTCTCTTCATGCACTAACGAGGTCCCTTGGGGTTTGGGGGCGGGGGGGGTGGGGGGAAACTCAGGCCCATGACCCCATGGTGCCCTAGAGGAGTCTTCCTGCTGAGCTTGGCTGAGCCCGTGCCTAGGCCGTGTTCTGCATTCACCGCTTCTCTTGCCTCAAAGTTCTGTCTAGTTCTGTTCTGGGGGCATCCCTAGAACACCTCATTGGTGCCAAGTTCCACCAGCAGTCATACCCCAGCCTGACTTGGGGACTGGCTGCTCTCTGCCTTGCTGTTGTGCTTGTCCCTTATCCATACTCAGGTTCTGCGTTAGGGTTGGAGAATTGGAGTTATGGGAGTGTCTAGGCCTCAGCACCACCAAGACAAGGGGAACCCCTGCCTTTCCTCCTGTTTTGAATGGATCCCCCAGGGCTGATGGGGTATGACCTGTCGCCCTCCCCATGGTGGTGTTTTCTGCCCAGGGTTTTCTCCACTCAGTCACTGGATGTCAGACACTCAACACCCTGGATTGAGAGTTTCTAGAAGGGAACCCTGCGCATGCCTCTGTGGGAAAAGGTTAGGAGGTTAGGAGGTTATATTGCATTACAATGCTCCCTTGTACCCCAACAAGTGAACAGGGGCACAGGTGCTGAGGTGGCACACTGGTCTTGATTTCCCTGGGTGGGTGCAGGTGTCTGCTGAGTATCTCATGATGGTCCAGGTCCCTCTTCCCCCACCCCATGGTTCTCCCACCCCATGACCTCAAGTTTCCTGCCCTTCTTCCCCGGGGGAAGCCTAAATTGGGTGCCTGTGGGGTGGGCAGACCCTGAATCACTTTTCTGCAGTCAGTTTGGTCTGCTGAGCATTTCCCTGCCCAGCTCACACCTCCTTCCACTCCCAGTTGGGGTCCTTGTACTTGGGGAAGATGGCCCTGAGACACTACTTGGGTCTCTAGGATGACATGGGACCCTAGGATCCCCTCCTAACAGGCTTCTCAGGTTCCTTCTGGGAGAGTTAAGGGAGCCCCATGGGTGAGGCATCTGCCCAATGTGCTGAGAAGACCTGGATTCCAAGCTGCTTCCAATGGCTGGACCCAGGTGCTCTCTGAGGCATCAGCCAGGCCTGTGGGGGACAAGGAACCATGTGCTGGCCGGGCCATGCATGGGGATGCCTGGCGTGGAAAGGACAGGCCTTAGGAGAAGGGCAGGCAATGTCTAGGCCCCTGTATAGCAACTCATGGCCACTGCCCCCCTTGCCCAAAAACCCATTGTAGCCTGAAAGAAGCTAGCTCAGCAGGTGGCCCATTGAGGCACAGTTTCCCTTGTGTGACAGGCAGGCCTTGAATGCAGGTGAAAGCCTTTCTGTAGGTGATACAAGAAACAGCTGTGGGCAGACTGGGAGGGATTTGGTTTCATGACCAAAGTATTTCTACACACACACACACACACACACACACACACACACACACACACACACACACACAAACACACACACACAAAACAGTGACAGCTGTCTGTCACCTGAGCATTTTGGAGCAGGAGGAGGGAATTGAGGGTGGACCTGAGAGCACTAGCCTTGCTTTGAGCCCAGATGGTGTCTGGGGTCACTACAGGTGACCATGGCAAGTGACACACCAACTACATACATGTGCACCTGTGTGTGAGCACATGTATATGCATACATAGGCATGCATGCATGTGTGTGGAGTGCTGAGAAAGTAAGGGTTGAATCTCTGGGGTACAGCTCAGCACTTCCTCAAATTGGGGAGGCAGCTGGAGCAGGACTGAGCCTCAGAGTCTCTGTCTGTAGAGAGTCCTGGGGATTTCTGGGACCCCACAAAGGGTGCCCCACACAGTCCAAGCTCCCGGCCTTTCTAACCCATGCAATGTATTCTCTAGTTCTGGTCTCTACCTCCCCATGATCATGTCTATGCTGATCCAGTTGCCCGATACTCCATGTGCCCAGCTTCTTAGTTGTATTGGATGCAAAATTTTTTACACTGTCACTTTTTGTGGGGTCCCTAGGGCCATTCCTGGTGATACTTGGCTGACTAAGAGTGTGTGTGTGGGTAACTATCCAGTGGACTTTCACATATCAAAGGAAGAGGTTATGGGGGAGTGGAAGATGGGAGGAAGCCCTTCCTGAGACTGTGTGGGGACCACAGATAGGGCCCTGTGAAGGTCCCCCTCCAGGCCAATTTCTACCGGTGTCTTGGGTCGCGGCTTATCTTGAGGCTGCCTCCTTCTGGCCCATTGGGATCCTTAGTCTTGCTGATGGCAGATGCCATTGGCCATGGCCTCACTGAATGGGGTTGGCAGGAGGTGCTTCTGGCTGATGCCCTCTGCTGGTCAAACTCACCCGTGTGAGTTCTTGCCGCTAAGGAATGGTCTCTGAGAGCTGGCTGTGCCTGGGGTGACCTCTGTGAGCCTGAGGGGAAGGAAGAAGCTGGTTCCCAAAGCTTCTCAGTTGCCAAGCCTGGAATGGAGCCTCAGACAGGCTCATGCTGGTCCTTCCTAGTCTAGACTTTTCTTAACAAAGATTCTTTTTTTTTTGGGGGGGGGGGCACACCCAGCAGTGCTCAGGGGTTACTCCTGGTTATCTGCTCAGAAATAGCCCCTGGCAGGCACGGGGGACCATATGGGACGCTGGGATTCGAACCAACCACCTTAGGTCCTGGGTTGGCTGCTTGCAAGGCAAACACCACTGTGCTATCTCTCTGACCCCACTTAACAAAGATTCAAACCTACCCACCTCCACTTTAGGGCCAGGCTGTGTCAGGGGCTGAGCTAGGGTCTCCACAGAGTGATGGCAGGAGGTCAGGCTGGAGTGCCACACTGATGGGTAACTGGCATCTTGCAAATGTGATGGATGAACCGAAAAATGCCAGAGCCAGTTCCCTGGCACTATGCCAAGCGCCTTGGCACAATGTGGGAAGTTGAGCCTAGTACAGCAGACAGGGTGCTTGCCTTGCAAGTGGCTGACCCATATGGTATCCCATATGGTCCCCTGAGTTCAGCCAAGAGTGGTTCCTCAGTGCAGATCCAGGAGTAAACCCTAAGAACTGTTAGGAATGGCCCCAAAACAAAAACCAAAAACAAGGTGAGAAGCCCTGTGACAAGGTTCTATGAAAGTGCTCGTGGTGGGGCTACGCCTGTGGTCTCCACTCTGCTCCCCCTTTAGGAGTCCCATGGATGTAGGGATGGGGATGGGGAGCATCTTCCAAGGGCCGATGACCAGGCAGATGCTGACTGGGTTAGGGACTGTTTGTGTTATCAGGGGAATGGAAAGAGTCAGGACAGGTCAGCATCAGGGCTAGAAGAGCACACGGGAGTCTTGAGGTTGCAAGAGTCATACACACTGAATGGCGATCCTGGGATGGGGTGTAGGGGCTCTCAAGCTGGCTTAACCATGGGTCGGATCTGAGGCAGTGAAGAGTGTGAACTCTGAGATCACAGGCACAGAGAGCTGTTTGGCCTGAGCTTCTCCAATGCTGGGTCTGGGGTCCAGGATCTTAGGGACCTCCTCATTGCAGCCTTGTCACAGCCCTGGGCATGGGGCCTGACCTGTTGGCTCTCTCTCCAGGGATCAGGGTGCTAGATTGGGCTGACCCAGCACTGTCCATTTACTAGTGTCCTATGGGTTGTCATGCCTTTAAGTTTGTCTGTCTACCTGGATGCCTGCATTATCAGGTCTAGCTTTGGGATCTGTTTGTTTGGGGTCACATCTTACAGTACTCAGGGAATATGATGTGTCAAGGGGCCATGTGTTGCCATGGGTTTTATCCCTTGGATAAAACCTGGGACTCCTGCATGTGTTCGACCCATTGAGCTTTTTTGGTCTCTGTCAGATCTAGTTTTATTATTCATTTTTGGGGGGATGGCTATACCCAGCGGTACTCAAGGGTTATGCTAAGAAATTACTCCTGGTGGACTTGGGGGACTGTAGGGAAATGCTAAGGATTGAATCCAGGTCAGCCACATGCAGGGCAAATGCCCTCCCCACTGGGCTACTGCTCTGAGTGGCCCCCTTTGTTTTCTTTTTTGAGCCAGCTGTGCTCAGGGCATACTCCTACCATGGCATTCAGGTATCACTCCTGGCAGAGCTTGGGGGGACCATATACAGTGTCAGGAAATGAGCCAGAGTGAGCAGCATGCAAGGCAAGTGCCATAACCATTCTACTACCTCTCTGGTTTCAGATCTAAGTTTTAAAGCAACTAAGCTTCCAGCATGATCAAGTGGCTCACACAAGATTTTCTGAAAGGAAACTTCAAATCATATCGATTTGCAGGGGGAATCAACTCAAATATGCAGCTTTGACCTCCCAACCTCCATCTTCCCACCCTGAGACCCCACTAGAAAACAAGACCAGAACTAAAGACCTACGTACTCACTTTGTGGTGACAGGGATTAGTGTCTTGAATGAAAAATCCTCAAGGTTTGCAAGGAATTGAAGTAATGAAGTGTGCAGAACATGAAAGCAACCCCCTCTAATTCTCCCCCTGTGATGATTAAAGTTATGTGCTACTCCCCCCTCAGTACTCTTTTGCTATTTCCCTAAGCAATGATAAATATTTGCAAAGCACTTTTAAACTTTCTTGCATAATAGTATAAGACAAAACCACTTCGCATCAGGCAAACGCTTATTCTCTCTGCTGCAGGGAAAATGGCAGAAACAATGAACAGAAAATGATCTGTTGACAAACCGAAAGGCATTTCTTAGTCAGCAAGTACAGTGGGGAGACCAAGAGAAAACCCACTGTAGATTAGAAGAAAGCATTAGAAACAATTACCCTGTGTGGGAGGTTTGTTATACACTTGGCTGAAGGTACAGATGTTTCTACATAGCTTAACTTATGATATTTGCTGGATTCTGCGCAGATAAATAGACAAATGTACGTGTGTGTGTGTGTGTGTGTGTGTGTGTGTGTGTGTGTGTGTGTGTGTGTGAGTGCGGGTGCATGCTACTAAAGAAAAGATAGCAGAGACAATCTATTCCCAGTAGTAAAAGCCTTATTGGATAAAAGCAATGTCAACTGGAAAAGGCAGGGTTAGTCTGCCCAGTGGAGAATAACTTCTTGCAAAGGAGTTCTTTTTTCTTATAAAGCCCCCCACTTCTCTGTGTTATTATTTGGGGATGTCTGGGGGTCAGGGTGTTGGGTGTAAGCACTCAAATACTTATCCGTGTGCTTTGTTGATTGCAACTTATGGCATGGGGGGATGAGGGGTGGGGTCCACTTCTGGCATGTGAGTGTTTCAGGGTCTGAACTCTCTGAGGCAGTCTCAGTACTTTGGAGTTTTCTCCCCACAGCTATCACAGAAAAGCTGCTTCAAACTCAGCCTTGACCAGTCAACTTGGTCAGGCCCCATTCCGGGAGCTGTAGCTCCTCTGATGACCAGGGAAATTGAACTTGACCTTGCCTCTATCCCTCAATCCCATGCTCCTTGTTCTGCAGCTTGACTTGGCCAATGTGGATCATTATCCACTGTGTCCAGGACCTTTCCAGAGGCATTGGCAAAGGTGTCTGGAGCTCAAGATTGGGAAGAGCATGGAAGCGGAGATGACCATCCAGCAGCAAGGGAATTCTCTTCGGTTCCTTAGGGCAGCCCATCCATGCCACAGTGTAGACAAGACTACACTGTTTGAAGCTATTTGAAGCCATTGCATGCCAGCCCTGAGGGATTTTAATTCACAAATCTTGGTTTACTTTATTTATTTTGTGGCAGCATGCCTGGAGGTGCTCAGGGCTTACTTCTGGCTAGGAATCCCTCCGAGCAGAGATCTGGGAACCATATGTGATAACCAGGAATGGATGAAGGTTAGCAGATTGCAAGGCAAGAGATGTAACTTCTGTACTATCTCTGTGGCCCTGGGAAGCATTTTGTTTTGTTTTGTTTTGAGGCCACACCCAGTGACGCTCAGTGGTTACTCCTGGCTATGTGCTCAGAAAGCGCTCCTGACTTGGAGGACCATATGGGATGCCAGGGCATCATAGGTTAGCACGGGTCCATCCTAGGTTAGCGCGTGGAATGCAAAGGCCCTAACACCTGTGCCATGACTTCGGCTCTGGGAAGCATTTTTTGTTTGTTTGTTTTTGGGTCACACTCGGCAGTGCTCAGGGGCTACTCCTGGCTATATGCTCAGAAATCGCTCCTGGCAGGCTCGGGGAACCATACGGGATGCCGGAATTCCAACCACCATCCTTCTGCATGCAAGGCAAACACCCTACCTCCATGCTATCTCTCTGGCCCCGGGAAGCATTTTTTTAAAAGGACTCATGTTAAGAAAAAGGTACCAAGTTAGCACAACATGCAAAACTGACTCAGATTCACCCACATTTAACCATTACAGGGAAGAAACTAGAATGGACCAGAGAGCAGAAGCCTTCTGAAAGTTGGTAGTAAGAGCCCATGTGACTGGGAGAACTTCCTAGCACCCCCCCTTGAGTACTAAGGGCCACTAGGAGTGTTCCCTCCCTCCTTCTTAGCCTGCCTCCATCTTAAAGACAGTTCTTTTTGTTTTGCTTTTTGGGTTACACCTGGCAGTATCACTCCTGGTGGTTCAGGGGAACCATATGGGGTGTCAGGGATTGAACCATGTTGGTCATGTGCAAGCACTCACCCTACCCACTGAGCTATTACTCTGGTCCCAAATAGTTGTTTATTAGTGTGAACACCAGAGTCTAGCAAGAAAGCAAGCAGATTCATTTGCGCTCATGTGTTTGGATAGACAGAGCACACTTTGCACCTTTAGAGTGGACATATTAAATATACAATTTTGTAAACCTGTTCAGGGAAGTATCACTGACTTTGCCTTCCCAGAATTCTCTTCACTTCTCTTTGGGGTGGGGCCAGAACAGGGGTCCTGGGAGGGGCACTCTTGGAGTCTGTGCCTCCTTTATTTTCCCAGCTTCATTCTTGCTCTCCTTTCCAGTGAGGAGACAGAGGGCTTTCAGGAGACACCCCCACTTCACAGCCTTCTCAGAGCCCCACATCCTTTCTGTGCTCCTTCAGGTATCCACCCTATATTCCTGCTTTCTGGGACATGGATTCTTCTCCTTTAGTCCTGCTGGGAGTCCCAAACCATCCCATCTACGGAAGTGGATTAAGCCTTTATTTCCGGCTGTCCTGAAGAACTGTTGTGTGCTCCAACTGTCACCACCTCCCACCCAGGACATCAGGGCTGTGGCTTTCCAGAACACTCCACTGCCAGCATCACTTGTTGAGTTTATTTGATTGTACTTTGTCCTCCCAGGAAGAGGAGGGAGTTTCCCTTGTTACAAATGATGAGAGAAAGGCGGAAGAGGTGGAGGAAGGGAAAAGAGCTGGGGGAGGAGGAGGAGGAGGAAAAGAATCGGGTGAAGGAGGGAGAGGAGGAAGAGGGGGAAAGAGAAGGAGTGAAGGAGGAGGTATAAGAGAAGGAAGAGAGTAAGAAAAGGAGGAGGAGGTGGAGGAGGAAGAGGAGGAGAGGAGAGGAGAGGAGGAAGAGGCTTTTGGTGGCCTTGGTGGTAGGGTTGGGGGAACTACCCCTGAGTCCATGCTGACCCTCAAGGCTTTGGTCGGGTCAAGAGAAGGTGAATAGAACCCCCTCTTTTCTGGGGTGCAGTTCTGAGGCACAGTCAAGGTTCTTGAGTTTGGAGGCATGAAGGCCAGAGCAGTGCAGGGAGAGTCCCCTTAGAATGTGGGGCCTCCAGTTCTGTCCCTGAGTAGAGGAGGCCCTAGGGGAACTAACTGGAGGGAGAAAGGACAGGGTGGGAGTCCCAGGATGGGGCAAGGAGCCAGAGGTTTGGGGAGACAGGAGTATCCTGGGTGCAAGAAACCTGGAACCCGGAGCTGGCAATGCAGACGGGGTGTGGGGTCCCCTAGGCGCTTCAGACTTCCAGTAGCAGCAGCAGCACTGCCCCGGTCAGCAGGGCCAGCACGGGCGTGCTGGTTCCTGGGACTGCAGAGTCGTTGGGGGCCTTGAGGTTGCAGTTGGTGTAGGGTTCAAGGCAGGCGGCAAAGGCCATAAGGTGTGCCACGTAAGTCTGCTCCTGCACGCCGTGCACCAGGTGTGCCTGCGGGCCACGCGCAAACAGTGCCACATCCTCGCCGCCGTGAGTCTCGGATCCGCGTGGCACGGCTGCCTGCTGCTTGTACCCGGGGTCACCTTCAGGAGTGACTGTCAGGTGGGCCTGAGCCCACTCTTGGAGCCCCTCCACCTCCAGCCTACCCGTGGCACTCACTGCTCTCCTTCTCAGTGACGTTGGGCCGGGTGCCATTCCTCAGTGCATAGCCGGGTCCATTGCCGTAGGCGATGGACGTGTAGGTCTTGCCGTCCAGGGCCTTCTCAGGCACTAGTCCTGTGGTAAGGAGGGGATGCCGTGAGGGTTCTAACTCGAGAGGATGGGCCACCTCTGGCAAACAGGACCCGCTTGCAGGTCCTCCAAATGCTGTTCTTTTATGTTTGTTTGTTTTTGGGCCACACCCCTGGCACTCAGGGGTTACTCCTGGCTCTGCACTCAGAAATCGCTCCTGGAAGGTCAGGGGACCCTATGGGATGCTGGGATTCGAACCACCATCTGTCCTGGATTGGCTGCTTACAAGGCAAACACCCTACTGCTGAGCTATCTGTCTGGCCCCACTTATTTTTATTTTTGTTGTTGTTGTTGGTTTTGGGTCACACTTGGTGGCACTCAGAGCTTACTCCTGGCTGTGTGCATAGAAATTGCTCCTGGCAGATTCGGGGGACTATATGGGATGCTGGGAATCTAACCCGGGTCGGCTAAGTGCAAGGTAAATGCCCTACCACTGTGCTATTGCTAGAGCCCCAGTCAGTTGCTGTTCTGAGACCAGAGGGCAGATGTGGAAATAGTGGCAGCATGAGGCCATGCCCCGGAGGAGACCCACCCCAGGAAGGTCTGCCCTCTAGGAGGCCCTGTCTCGATTAGTCTCACCTTCACAGGAGTACACCCCCAGCAGAGGCTCTACCCAAGCAGAGGCCCACCCATCCCGTGGACCTACCAAAAATGGAAGAGCCTCGGTGTGTGTAGCCCCCAAAGGTGAAGACATGTGAGTGGTCAGCTGTGACGAGGGACAGGGTGTCCAGTTCGCTGGTGAGCTGGCCCACCCTGGCGATGGTGGAGTCGAACATGACAGCCTCAGTGAGTGACAGGTATGCGATGCCATCATGGTGACCTTGGTCGATGCGGCCCCCTGCAGGAAAGCCATGTGGCCAGGCAATTGGAGCCCCCCTTTTTTGGTTTTTGGGCCACCCCCGGTGATGCTCAGGGGTTACTCCTGGCTATGCATTCAGAAATTGCTCCTGGTGTGGGGAACCATAAGGGACACAGGGGGATCGAACCAAGGTCCATCCTAGGTTAGCGTGTGCAAGACAAAAACCCTAGTGCTTCTGCCATGGCTCTGGCCCCAGTTGTAGCCCCTTCTCCCCCGCTTCTGAACTTCCCCTGGCTCAGCGAGGGGCGTCCCCACTCTCACCCTCCACAAAGAGGTAGAAGCCGAGGGGATTTCTGCTCAGCAGCTTCAGGGCTGCCTCGGTCATCTGCATCAGTGATGGGTCCAGGGTGAGATTGCGGTGAATGTCGTACTTGGTGTCCTTAGGCTCGAAGAGGCCTGGGGAGTGTGGGAACGGAGTGCAAGGGGGGGAGGCTCAGGGGCACTGTGACCCAGTGAAGTAGGGGCCTGAGTCCCTGAAGAAATAGGGTAGATGGGGTGCCCTTACCCAGGATGTGAGTAACATATGGGTCCTTGGCGGCCTCCTCAAGCCCAGTGAGGTTCCATACGTAACTGCCATTCTGCAGGCAAACCAGCCTCAGCACTGGCCACCATTTGCCCCTGGGTCAGTGCAAATGGGTTCCCATGTCCCTCACCTGGTGTTTAGCCTGCCATTCCTTCACCAGGTTCCTCTTGTCCTTCCGGATTCCATTCTGGGAGCTATTGTTGGGGTACTCAGGGTCTGGGGTGCCCTCAGGAAACATGTACATGCGGCCTCCACCCAAGATCACCTAAAGATAGGGCTACTGGGCTGGGAGTGCTCCTCAGTACCTTCTAAGTCCCCACAACACTGGGCCTGGGGAACCCCCTGACCCAGACTCACCACCCCCCAGTACCCAAGAGACCAACAAGAATATCCTCAGACCCCATTGCATATGGCTGAGCCCTGCCCTGCCCTGCCCTGCCTTATGCCCACATCAATGTCCACATTGGAGATGAGCTGGCTGGCAATGTCCTGGCAGCCATCCCGTAGTGCCTCCTGGGGCATGTTGGCATCCGAGTACCAGTCACGGTTCACTGTGTGTGCGTAGGTGCCCGAGGGGGAAGCATGCTGCACCCTGGTGGTGGTTACCACTCCCACCGACTTTCCTGCGGGGTGGGGGAAATCAGAGCTCGGGGGACATCCCGAAATTCCCAGGAACTCCCATTTGGGCCTGCACCCACCTGCTTTCTTGGCCTGGGACAGCACGGAGTACACCTCGTTTCCTTTTGAGGTATTGCACTGGTTGAACATGGCTGCAGCGTTCAGGCCGATGGTCTTATAGTTACCTTTGACTCCACACAGGTAGGCTGTGGCGGTACCTGCACTGTCGGGCACTTGTCTGTCCACATTGTAGGTCTAGGGACAGAGCTGGCCTCAGACGCGCCTCATCACCTTCCTTCCAGCCACACCCCACCCTTGGCTCCCTGGGACCCCCAGCCCTTACCTTGGATAGAGCCACATAGGGAAAGCCATCCATAGCCAAAGGTGTCTCTGGACCCAGCTTGCCATTAAGCTGCCCCTTTAGGATCCGGGTGGCTGTCACCGTGGATATTCCCATCCCTGAGGGAAAGCCAGGTCACCTGGTGCCCCTGATACAGGTGGGGAGCTGTGGTGGTTGGACCCCTGGCCACTCACCATCTCCCAAGAAGAGAATCAGGTTCTTGGCTCTTGTGTTGATGGGCTGCAGCTTTGAGGCAGCATTCAGGGCTGCCATTGCTTTCTTGTTCCAGAAGTCCGGTACCTTCTCTTCCTCTGGTCCAGGGGACAGTGAAAGTTTGGTCAGCATGAGGGAGCCCCCTAGGGTGGAGAGCATTGTAAAGGTGCTTCTTACCTGGGATGACCCCCAGGGAGCCTGGTAGGCCCAGAGCAATTAGTAGAAAGAGTTGCAGGCCAGCCATGGCTGGGGAATTGCAGAGACTGGATTCAGGGTGTTAGGACACAGAAGCTTGTGGGGAGGACTTTATTCCAGGCTGTAAAAGGCTCCGTGACCCTCCCCACACCAGGCTGCCCCGCCTCATCCTGTGACTTCAGGCCGAAGGGCAGAGGTGGGGTGGGACTGAGGCTGCGATAGTGGTCAGGAGCAGGCAGGGCGCCTGTCCAGCTGCATCCCTTGGGCCACTGCCGATGGGAGCCTCTGCTTGTGCATGTCCTGTCAGAGTAAGGGTCCTTCTGTACTACAGGCTAGTGTTTCTGAAGGTCATCATGGGCCAGGCTGATTCCTGGGTGCTAAGGGAGGTGAAGGAAGTGGGGTGCAGAGTTGAAAACTTGGGCCATGACTTCCTGTTGCCACCAGCAAAGGAGGCTCAGGGGAAGGCCTGGGGGCAATCATTCACATGATCACACACCCACTCAGCCAAGTACCCACACAGCTTTCCCCTGGGGGGTAAGGGCCGAGTTTCTGATGCTGGGGAGCCATGTTCTGTCCACCTACAGTGACTCCAGTAACCTGATGGCTTTTCCTGGCACCGCAGCAACTAACCGTGTCAGATGCCCTGGCCCAGGTTTCTACTAGACACTGCCCTGATATCCCAGCAGCATTTACAATGGCCCAAATGGCAGCCACTCGTGTCTATCCCAAATAGGGTCTAGAATTCAGCTGTAAAAGGAATTGATTCTGAGATGCAACGTGGGTGAAGTGTGGGAATGGGTGAGGTGAAGGAACGTTACCCAAGAGACAGTGCCATGCCTCATGCTTCTTCAGATTTGGAGGGCCTGGAGTGGAAGCAGGGACTGAGAGAGGAATGGTGGGTACAGGATGGTGTTGGGGGAGGCTTGCCTTTGTTTTTTTGTTTTTGTCTTTTTTTTAACCACACCCGGCTGGGTGTGCTCAGGGGCTATTCCTAGCTTTGCTCAGGACGCCTTCCTGGCATGCTCAGAGGGCCATGTGGGATGCTGAGCGCGTGCAAAGCGCCCTACCTGCTGTTCTATCGCTCCAGCCTCGGAGGCTTGCTTTTGTGACGATGCAGTGTTATTTGTGCTGCGAGCAGATTCTGGAGATTGTTGAATATACTGGACACTTGAAGTGATGAAGATGGCACATTTGGGGCCTGGGAGAAGGTGCAAGGGATTGGTGCCTGTGTGGCACGTCTGTGCTTCATCTCTGGCATTGCATAGTCCTCTCAGAAACAAAGATAAATATAATGTCCTGCTCTGTTTAGGGTGCTGTCTGGACAGAGGGCCTCACTCACACTCATCTGTGCTCTCACATGGGACCACTCAGCACACTGGCTTTATAATGGCGACTGAGAGGTAGGACAGTGGCAGGACACTTGCCTTGTACTAGACCATGATTTCCCAAGCACTGTGTCCCTGAAGCCCACCAGGAATGATCCCTGAGTTCAGAGTGATGATTAATCCCTGAGCATAGTTGAGTATGGCTCAACTCACAACCACTAAAAAAACCAAATCCAAACCATAAAATGTGAGAGAATAAATGACATCCTTGAACATGGCAGCAGACCATGGTGTGCTCAGACCTCCTCAACACTCACCTGATTTGGCCAGTGGCCATCAGCCACTGTGTTGCTGGATCCTCCCCAGAGCTGATAAGCATTTCTCCAGCTCTCTTGAGCTGTCCCCAGCATAGTTCTCTGTAAGGAAATTTTTTACCCCTCCCTTCCCTTCCAGGCAATTCTTGGCCAAAGGGCAGAACCATTAATTTCCGGCAGGCCTGAATCAATTAATTGGTTTATTTAACCAGGACACAGGTTAAAGTTCCCATAACTTTATCTGGCCTGTGACATTTCTTCCCCGCTGTCCCCTTTGGGGTGACATTGTGCTTCGAGATCCCTGGTAGCGGGACAATGAATGAGGCTGGCACCCCCCATGAGTGTGCAGATTTCTAGGTTGGTGGGTGGGGGAAGCGAGCAGATTCGCTAATCTCAGCTTTGCAGTTTCTTTCAAACACCTGCAACGGGGGGGGGGGGGGTGGTGGTGGTGTGTCATGCAACCCTCCTCATTACCCTCCTCCTTCCCCTTCTACTCCCAGCTCTGTTCTGTACTTCCCTTTGGGGTCCATTCCCAGGATGGGGCCTCAGGGACCAGCAGCTGCTCAACTGTTGTCACTTATTAGAACAGAGCCCCATGTGTGTGCCAGGCAGGTAGGTGCCTAGGGATGGAGCATGTGCTAGGCATGACCAAGGTCTGATTCTAGAGGGTGTTTCCTGCTATGGGTACCCAACATGGCTTCATTCTCCAGAATAAATGCCCAAATGAGCACCTTCAGGTCCCTGAAGGTGGTTCTTGTTCTGTGCAGATTTTAGTTGTGCCCCCCTCCTCTACCTCTCTATATAAAATCACCAAACTATAATCAAAAGGAGGGGCTGAGTCACAGTGCACAGGATGAAAAACACTGCCCACACCCAAACCTCCAAGGAAGAGTGGTGGTGTCTCTGCTCCCTGCCAGCAGAGCTATTTAGTTCCAGCCATTCTGATGGCGCAGTGTAATCCCTTTGAGCTCATTTTAATTTTTATGTAATCTTTTAGAGTCATGCTTATTTAAACATGATTTGTATTCAGTAAGTTACCCCCCCCCCCCAATCTGACAAAGGCTAACACCATCAAGATGTAGCACCATCCCTCAGAATTCACCCAATTTCTAGGACCTCTGAACCTTATTTTGTTAGGAGGGCCATTTCACATTAAAGGCTGTTACAGATAAGCATCTAAAACACGGTTTTTTTTTTTGGGGGGGGGCATCCTATTGAAGTTCAGGGCTTATTCTTGGCTCTGCACTCAGCAATCACTCCCGGTGGGCTCAGGGGAACCATATGGGGTGCTGGGGGATTGACCCTGGGTCATCTGCATACAAGACAAGTATCCTACCCACACCGTACCTACCTTCAGATCCCTAAGGCAAGTTTAAAGGGTGTTGAAAGAGCCTTCCTGGTTATGGCAGCCAAACCAATGCGACTTCACACCTTCCAAATGATTATTTTTTTTCAGCATAAAGGAACTCAAAAGTGCAATTAAGCCCACCGGTTTCACATGGTGTCTCAACAAGTACTATTTAAGATATGCCACAAAATAATATTATCTTTTTATTTATATCTTGAGCCTGATTAGACCTAAGGCCTCACTGTATACAGGAGTCATTTTTGGCAGTGTTTAGGGATCTCGTGGTACTGCAGATTGAATCCCCTGTATTCTTTCTGGACCAGGTATATAGTCTTAGAAAACAGGTAAAAAAAAATAGGTGAACTCTCTTGTTGGCTTTCTCAGAATTCACTGTTTGTCCTCTACAATCTGTCCACTGAATTTTGTCTTGTCCCATATGGACTGGAGACTAGCTGAACCTACACATCTAACTGCAGCAAACCAGGCTGGACCCTGATGTTGTGAAGGGCTTCACTGGACGATGGGGGTCTGCCTCCCCAGACCTGTTTGGTTACTGGCCTTCCTGGAATTACAGTGGAGTGAGCAGAAATCTGGGGCATGCGATGTCCAAGCTCATCTCCATGTGCCCACACATCCTTGTTGTCCATGGAAGGAGTTTGTCTGTGGGGTCCCTCTACCACGGGATGTCACCTATTTGTCACCTGAATTGTCTGGATCTCTCAATACTACTCCCAGGGCACAGACAGGATAGGAAATGGGCACCTAGAGGTCTGTCTCCTACAGCCCCTGGAAGTGGGGAGTACTGACCTGCCTGTCAGAGAGCTGGGACTGTTGTCACTAAAAGACTAAACCAAGAAAGAAAATAATGTCCATTGACTCCCCCTAGGGAGTCTGGTCCAAGCTGATCTCTCTGTGACCTTCTCTGAATGGGTGAGGGAAGATTCCCCTTTTTGCATGAACCACAATAGCCCACCCCCTATACCCTCTGACAGAAACAATTTCACCTTATCAAACTGCCAAGCCACCAAGTTTGTTTCAGATCTATAGACCCCAGACTATGTGTCCCTATGAGGCCATATGACCTCGATATTCCATTGTAGTGTCAGCCTAGTAGTATCACAGGAAATCTGATGGGAAAGTTCCATAGAAATCTCCCAAACTCAGTGAGTCTAAACAATAACACAGAAGGCTCAACTGGCACCAATCCCAGCTCAGTAAATCCTTAGACACTAACTTTAGTAACACCATGAGGAGATAGAACAATCATTTCAAATTGATTCTTGGTGGTCTAAGTTTTGACAATTCCATTTGCCTTTGAGTTGTCACAAATAATAGGAAGTAAATTTGGAAGTGCCTGCAAGGAGTGCAGGTTAGGATGGTGGGTAGGAAATTGGGGATACTAGTGAAGGGAGGGTCACACTGGTGGTGGTTTTGGTATCAGAACACTTAATGCCTGAAATGACTGAATCATGAACAACTTGGTAAACCATGGTGTTATAATACAAAATAATAATAAAAAAATGGGGCTGGAGCGATAGCATAGTGGTATGGTGTTTGCCTTGCACACGGCTGACCCCTGACCCAGGATGGATCTTGGTTAGATTCCTGACGTCCCATATGGTCCCCCAAGCCAGGAGCAATTTCTGAGTGCATAGCCAGGAGTAACCCCCGAGCATCACCGGGTGTAGCCCAAAAACCAAAATAAATAAATAAATAAACAAAAGGTAAGAAAACCCTATGGAGGACCCAGATTGAAAGCACCTGCCTCGAATGCAGATCACTCAGGTTCAATTCCTGGCTTTACATAGAGTCCCCTGAGCTTTGCCATGAGTAAATGTGGAGAATAATTGGTTTAATCCCCTAACAAAGAGAAAAACACTACATAAACAGAGGCACCTCTGGCTCCTTCAGCATTTTTTTTTTTGTTTTGGTTTTGGTTGTGATTGGCCATACCTGGCAGTATTCAGGTCTGAATACAGTCCCCTGGCAGGCTCAGGGGACTGACCATATGGGATGCTGGGGATTGAACCTAGGTTAGCTATGTGCAAGGCAAATGCCCTATCTGCTATGGCTGCTGTCTCACCAGCTTAGAGTGGTACTTGGAGACCTGAGGGTTGAGAACTTTTGTATATGTGTTGCCGAAGCGAGCACGGGTTGAGAACTTTTGGTTGAAAGAAACAGATGCTGGGCTTGGATTGTCCTTCCATGGTGGTGGATTGGGAGGGGCTGTGGGTTTAAACTTCTGCAAGTGCCGCTGGGTTGTGTGGGGACTTACTCAGAAAAGGGTCTGGGGCAGGGGCAATTCTCAGGCCTTGGAGAAAGGTTCCGACACTCTCAAAGCCATTGCTCAAAGCTGTCTGTCCACTTGAGGGTGAGTAGGAGATACAACTACTCGGCAGCTGTGGGGAACTGTCAAGAACTTTCTCTGGAACATTCTGTACCTTAAACTTCAGTAGGATGATGCTGTCCTGGCTGCTCTGATGAAAGCGACGCAAATGGCCATTTCCTTTCACGGGCGCTGCGCATCTGTTTCTGTGTGCTTTCCAGATGGAGCCTGGTGCAACTGATGATTGCTTGAAACCCCGGAGCCAAATGGGGCTTTTATGTACAAAAAGTGACTCATGGCTCTCTCCCCTAAAAATGGCTTTTTTTGTATATTAAATAAACCACCAATGTCCCTACCTCCATAAACCCCACAATAATTAGGTTTCCCAGAGATGAGTCTGAAACCTAGAGAATTCAAACAGCATTTTGAATAATGAGCACACTTGCCCCTTCCCTAATGCTAGAATCTTCCATCTCCTCCCATCCATGGGGATTAGATCTCTGCTTCAGGAAATTGACTCGACTGCAGTGGACCCTGAACCCAGAAGTGACCAGAAAAACTCTTGGGTCCACACCCCGCCAGGGCCTCTCTCTGGGGTGAGAGGCCCACAGGACTGGAGCCACAGTGGTAATCAGCAGAAACGTTATCTTTGTGGAAAGAACAGTGGACTGTTTCACACACCCACTACTGAGTGAGACCTTTCAAACCTGTGGCCAGGCCACTTCTAAAGAAACAGACTTACTGGGGCTGGAGTGGTGGCGCTAGAGTTAAGGCATCTATCTGCCTTGCAAGCGCTAGCCTAGGACAGACTGCGGTTCGATCCCCTGGTGTCCCATATGGTCCCCCAAGCCAGAGACAATTTCTGAGCACATAGCCAGGAGTAATCCCTGAGCGTCACCTGTGTGCCCCCCCCCCATAAAAACAAGAAAGATACTTACTATTGGGGCAGGGGGGCTGGAGAGATAAAGTAAGGCACAGCTCTGTAGTATTTCTTAAAGGCAACAAAATGGGCAGTTCCCAGGGTTCACACAGCAGCCTTGGACCCCAATTTATCAAGCCCAAGTCTTTTCCTAATTGTCACCTCAACCCCCATTCTTAAAGGCAGCATAGTGTGATGACCCTGTACTGTACAACCACTATCACCACAAAAATATCTGCTTCATGCTGCCTTCTCTCTGGCATGAAGCTCTCCCATCATACCGTTTTACTTGCTGAATGGGGTGTTGTCCTATTTAAGATTCATGGCATACAGCTAATGAGAGCTCTGTCTCATTGAGGACTTGGGGATACAGCCAATGAGAGCTCTGCTACATTCTGACGTCATGGAATACAGCCACTGAGAACTTGGCTGCTTAATAAGTCATGGAAGACAACCAATGAGAGTTTTTGCCTCATTGATAACTTCGAAATACAGCCAATAAGATATCTGCTGCCTTGGTGAGTCATGGACTATAGCCAGTGAGAGGACAGCTGCAACAATGAGAGCTCTACCCTTAGAAGGCTATAACCTGCCCCCCCTTGTCTTGGTTGCTGTGATTGTTACAGTGTAGAGAGGAGAGAGGAGAGAGGAGGGAGAGAGGGAAGGGGGGAGAGAGGGAAGGGGGGAGAGAGGGGAGAGAGGAGAGAGAGAGGAGGGAGGGGGAGGGAGAGAGAGAGAAAGAGAGAGAGAAAGAAAGAGAGAGAGAGGAGAGAGAGAGAGAGAGGAGAGAGAGAGAGAGAGAGAGAGAGAGAGAGAGAGAGAGAGAGAGAGAGAGAGAGAGAGAGAGAGAGAGAGAGAGAGAGAGAGAGAGAGAGAGAGAGAGAGAGATGCTCTACCTATTGTACCTGCCCTGGTCCCTTTTTTTTTTTTTTTTGTGGAAGCACACCTGGCTGTGTTCAGGGGATACTCCTGACTCTGTACTCCTAGTGGACTTGGGGGATCACATTAAATGCTGGGGATTGAACCTGGATTGGCCGCATTCGAGGCAAGAACCCTACCTCCAGCCTGTTTTTTTTTTTTTTTTTTAAACTAACTCCTTAATTTTCCATCTGAGAGATACCTCTGGCCTCTTCATCTTTTTTTGTCTTTTCTTTTTGGGCCACACCTGGCAGCTCTCAGATGTAACTCCTGGCACTGCACTCAGAAATCATTTCTGGCAGACTCAGGGGACCATATAAGATTTTGGGGATCTAAATGGGTTGACTGCGTGCAAGGCAAAATGCCTCTACCCACTGTTATTGCTTTGCCCCCTCTTCCCTTTGTTTTTTAATGAATTGATCATGATTATTTTCAACTTTATATCGTTTTCCTTTTATTGAAATTTATGTCATACCGGGGTGCTCAGGGGTCAATCCTACTAGGGTTTGGGGAAACCCTATGAAGTTTCTGGGTCAGTTACGTGCAAGGAAGTGGCCCCCCTCTGTTACTATCTCTAAAACTATCTTCAAACTGCTTATCTGGTGGGAACTGCCTCTGTGACTTGGCCTGAAGAGGTCAGCTGTGTTTGCTGACCTTGAGGTGGGATGCCAGAATGGTTCTGTCCTGGCTGACAAAGGGTTTCATGGCACTGTACAGGACAGCTAGACAGGAAGCAGCAGTGTCCAGTTCTTCTGGCCAGAGGCCGCATGTCTGTTTCTCAGTGGCCCAGACCTGTTGAGACCTGTTGCAGCAATGCAACACCTCTACCTGTAGGCAGTTAAGCAGCTTCCTAGAGGCGGCAGGAGCCATGTCCATCTGAGCGTGGACACCAGCGAACAGCTTTGCACCCCCAGGCACTGTCTCCCCCAAACCCCTTCTCACTTCGCCTCCTTTGGGTGGCCCCCAATCTCCTACCCATGATCATCAGCTGCCTGCTCTGAAGTCCCAGCTGCTTTGGGATACCTAGGCCTCCTTCCTCAGGGACCTTGCTCTCTGGCAGTTTGCTCATCTTTCCCAGTGGAACCCCACTTTGCCACTCTGCCCATTTCTACACCATTCTGTTTTTGTTTTTGCTTTCTGTCTTGGAGCCAGGGCATTTTTTTTTTTTTTTGGTGGTTTTTGGGTCACACCCGGCAGTGCTCAGGGGTTATTCCTGGCTCCAGGCTTAGAAACTGCTCCTGGCAGGCACTGGGGACCATATGGGATGCTGGCATTCAAACCAATGACCTCCTGCATGAAAGGCAAACACCTTACCTCCATGCTATCTCTCTGGCCCCGAGCCAGGGCATTTTTACACCATTCTATACCCAACTGTTTGTTCCCCGTCTGATATGTGGATACAGGGCATTTCTCTGAGATACTTGGGCAGGAAGCTCCCCACTCCTTCTAGGGTACTCTCAGTAGCCCCAGGAGGGCGGTTGAGACAGAGCCCAAGTTTCTGGACAATCCCTGTGGGGGGGCTGCACAGGAGAGCCTGACCCTCATACTCTTCCACTGGATCCAGTGATCCTCATGTTCTTTGACTAGATCCCAGAGACACCATGCTCTTCCACTGGATTCAGTGAACCCATTCTCCCACTGGATCCAATGATACCCATGCTCTCCTAGTGGATCCCAGTAACCCAATACTCTCCAAATAGATCCAGTGACCCCCAGGCTTTCTCACTGTATCCAGTGACCTCCACACACTCCCACTGGATCCCAGTGAGACTCATGTTCTCCCACTGGATCCCAATGACTTCTATGTTCTCCTATTGGATCCCAGTGACCCTTGCACTTTCTCGCTGGATCCCGGTGATCTCCACACTCTCCCACTCGATCCCAGTGACCCTGATTTCTCATTGAACCCTCTTGACCCTGATTCTCTCATCGGATCCCAGTGACCTTGAAGCTCTCTATTAAAGGTTGGGGGCCCTGGTCCTCTCCATCAGTTCCAGTCCCAGACTCCAGAGCTCTCCAGCCCATCGTACTGGCCAGGTGGGGTCAGGCTGCTCAGAAGAGAATGTCCCAGTGGCACATCTCTGTTTCCAGATGGGGCCAACAGCGGGGCCAGTAGATACCCGGGAGGCCAAATCAGGATCTGGGAGCCCCTTTACCTGCTGCCATTGGTAGCTTCACTGTCCCCTGCTTATGGGGCTGTTGGGGACCCAGGCCTCTGTGGGCGGCAGGGAGAAGCCGTCTTGTGCATACTAATTGCTTTTCTAATCAGCCAGAACGCAGCACTGGCATCAATCTGCTGCACTAACTCTGTGAATCACCCTGGGGCTGACAGGAAGGTACTGGTGGTGGAGCAGCCCAGGGGAGGGCGGGTGAGGTTGGATCAGACCCTCACTGGGGCCTCAGGATGCCCATGCCTCCTTACTGCAGGACCCACACCCGAGTGCACTTCACACTTGATTTTATTCCTTGACACTGATTTGATGAGGACCCCAGATTCCTGGGCAGAGGAGGCAGTGAATGGGGGGAGCGGCTGTGGCACTGTTCGGGTCAGGATCCACACCCAACCCCCCCCCCTAGTCTGTTTAAAAACTGAGCTGCAAAAATAAAATAGGATGGAAAATATAAACAAAATCCTGAAGTGTTAAAAATCCAATTAAAACTCCCCTTCGGTGCCGAAAGGTCCCAATCCTAAAAGCCAGCAGGTGAGACTCTCAGGCTTCTGGTTCCAGGTTCGTGTAGTCGCTGTCAATGTCACAGCTGCCATCATGGTCACTGTGGTGCACCTGGTCCGGCCGCTTGAGGGTGGCACTGTACTTGAGGGCGGCATCCTCTGCCTGCAGCACCACGTCCACCAGGCTGAAGATGGTGAGAACCTGCGAGCAGCCAAGGCGGCAGGGGATAGACAGGGAAGTGGGGTGTTGGTGGTGGACTTGGGGGAAGGGAGCAGGCAGGGGAATGAGGGGATTGGTGGGATGGGGTGGGGAGGGGAATGAATATGGGTGTGGCTGGGGAGGGAAAATAGGCAAGAAGGTGTGCCTGATGGTTACCCCTGCTCTGCCCTCATCTATCCAGCACCTCCCTTGCTGAGCTTTCTGGAGGCCTCTGCTTGCCAACACTCATCAGCCCCTGCTGGGGCCTTAAGATCTGATGGCCAGCTGGGCACATCTCTGGGAGTAGGTCATACAGACCCCCAAAAGTTCTGCTTTTGAGATTCAGGTAGAGCTCCCCTCTGGCCATTGTGGCTTCCTGGGAAGAAGCAGTAGGAGAAAGCAGAGACCCAAGGAGTATGGGTGGTGGTGGGGAGTGGAGGATGGTTGGCTGAGGGAAGGTTCTGGAGCATGAGGCTGAGGATAGGCATGCAGGAATGTTCTGGAAGGGCTCTACTTGCTTACCTGTTGCACTGGCTCCTGCACCATGTCCTCAGGTTCCCAGACCAGCGTGAGCTCCGGCTTCTTTCCCACACGCTGGAAGTGGTGGGACCTCAGGGGCAGTGCCTAGGGTGGAGCGGTCACTTAGTCTGGGACCCACCAACCCTGTCCAAACCACAGGAGATACCCCCATCCCCAGCTGAAACTGAGGTAGCATCTGGAAGTGGGGGAAACAGTGTCTGGGGCTGTGGCACTGTCTGTGTGTGTGGC
Source organism: Suncus etruscus (assembly GCF_024139225.1). Classification (NCBI taxonomy): domain Eukaryota; kingdom Metazoa; phylum Chordata; class Mammalia; order Eulipotyphla; family Soricidae; genus Suncus; species Suncus etruscus. The sequence goes on from NC_064849.1 coordinate 19,094,074, forward strand.
TCACGGGGAAGCCCCGTGCAGAGGTCTGCTTCACCTGTCTGTTTCCAAGCACCACAATAGTGGAGTGGCTGGCATACAGAGCCACGGTCCCTAGCACGGCCAGGTACAGAGGGAGGAAGGCTGGGCAGGGTTAACCTGTGTGCCTGAGAGCCCACATCCTAGGATGGATGGGAGGAGGTATCCCATAGTCAGGACCCCCATCCCAGAAGGATTGTCAGGTGGCCCCAGCTCGTGGACATTATGCTGCATGGAAGATTCTTGTACCCCAAGGGTACAACAGGCAAGGCTTTGGGTTTCCCAAGAAGAGGGGGGATTGTAGAGGTTCTGGCAGAAGGCTCAGGTGGGCTCAGATGTGGCTGACGAGGGAATGGGTAACCTGGAGCCTGCAAGTCCTGCACCCAAATCTCACAACCATCACAGCCCCCACAGTCCCCCTGCCCTACAGACCACATGGTCCTCTTCTGGTCCTTCTGTCTGCTCATCCTCACTCACATTGCAGTACACGCGCTTCTGCACACCATAGCGCAGCACCAGCACATCGAAGGCCTGGTTCAGTACACCCAGCACCATGGCTTCAGACTCCAGCGGGCCAGTCTCCTGTGGGTAGCGGGCAGCCAGGGCTCAGCAGGGCACAGCCCCCAAGCCTGGAGACAGTGCATGCTGAGGGGCCGGGGAAGACTGGGAGTCTTGTTGGGGCGGGTGCGGGGAGTCCTCACCTTGACCATGATGGCGAAAAAGAGGCCCGTGCTGAGCTCTTGCACGCGTTTGGACGCCATGCGGCGGTCGTTGCAGTGGTCTGCCTTTTTCTGCAGGCCATCGGGCTCTATGCTGGGCACCTCCCGGTAGCCTGGGAAGGGGGTGTGTGGTGTGTGGCCCTGGCTGGGGAGCGGGGGGGGGGGGTCCAGGTACAGGGAGAGGGGCAGGGATGGCAGGCTAACCATTAAAGGGCCCTGGGTTAGGATCCTGCATCCCCAGTAGGGTTCCCCAGCTCTGCTCAAATGAACTGGGACCCTTCCCACTCTTCTGGGGTGCCTCCTCCACACGGCGCCCCAGCACCGCCCCTTACCCAGTGCGGCGGCCAGCAGGCGGTGCACCAGCACATCTGGAAAGCGGCGGATGGGTGAGGTGAAGTGCGTGTAGAGTGGCACGTTGAGTGCATAGTGCCGGAACTGTGCCTGGTCCTGCAGCGACCCCGAGCAGAAGTACAGAGCCATCTGCGGGCAGGAACCGTCAGGGAGAGTGGAGTGCAGCTGCCCCTCTGGGTGGAGTTGGGGGCCACTGGAAGAGCCCTCTACTTCTCTCAAATGGATGCAAAGGACAGCTCGGGGTGGCAGAACACCCCTTTGCCACTTCTGGCCCCAGCCCGAGCCAGCATTGGGTGTTAGAGTGAGTAGAACCCCAGAGCAGATTCCTCGCTCCCTCTACTGTGGGATTGAAGGGGCAGGCAGCACATGGGAGACAGTGGGGACCTGTCCTGGGGTCCCCGGGAGGCGTTCTCACCTGCATGGGCCGAGAGCACATGGTGGTTAGCACCTCCTTCCGGGCCATGGAGTACTTGTCGTCTCCGAACATTTCGGTTAGACTTTTCTAGAAAAGTGGGAGACAAGCAGGCTGTGAGATCCTGGGGAGACTGGGAGGAGCAGCCAGCACCTCACTTTCCCCAAGGGGCCCTCAGCAGCCACCCCAGGAAGGGGAGGAGATGGAGTGGGAGCTCCTTCCTGGGCCAAGGTCACACCCTGAATGAACTCCCTGAGGCTCAGTTGCAAGCTGGATACGCTGACCTCATTCCCCACGACCACCGCCCAGAAGGACCCCCTGGGCCCTTCCTTCGAACCCCCCACTTCTGAACTCACGTTGAGGGCGCCGGCAGAGCTGAAGTCCACAGGCAGCCCCATCTGGCCACAGAACTCCGCCAGGTCGCTGAGCATCTTGGTCTGTGGTGGCGGGTGGCGGCGGAGCAGCGCACGCTCAGGGAAGGCGCGGTGGATGCGGTGGGCCACGGCCATGTTGGCCAGGAGCATGAACTCCTCCACCAGCCTGTGGGAAGGGAACGGCTCAGTACAGCAGTGGGTGGCAGGGGACACCTGGGAGGATGGGGGTGTGTGGGGAAAGATTGGGACAAGGGCTGGCCCTGGACAGGGTCACCACTTGGGGAAACCGCTCCATTGCCTGGCACTGAACCCCGGGACAGTGTCCTCACCCCATTTCTTCATGGGAGGGGGGTAAAGGGCCCACACTCCACATCACTTCCCCTTCTGGGAGCATGGGGCACAAGGGAGGGAGGATGTCTGGGGATGCCCCAGAGCAGATGGTGTCTGTGGGTGTGGCCTGCCCTGCTCTGTGAGCCCTAGGTCCCCACGAGGAGATAGGGTGGGAAATGGGAGATGGACAGGAGCCCCCATAGGCAGCTGTGCATCAGGCTGTGCCTGAATCCCAGGGGAATACACAACTGTCACCAGGCCAGGGAAGCCATGGGCAAAATGTGGGGCTCAGGTTGTTATAGGCACCTCACAGGTTGTAAAATAAATCCCAACATTGTGAGATCAACCCTATGCACTATATTTCTAACCCCAGGCAGACGGGGCTGAAGAAGCTGGTATGGTAGCCGTGAAGGATTAATATAAACCAAGCCAGTCAGGAGAGAGTCATGCAGTTTGCTTTTTGCCTCGTGGTCTCTGCTTACCATGCCAAGCTAAACTGCTCTTTTTTATTCTGCCAGAACAAAATTCAACCAGGTTGGGGAGAGTAGAGAAAGATCCAGGTGAACTTTTTCTTTTTTTGGGAGGTGGTAGTGGTGAAGGCACACCTGGCAGTGCTCAGGGGTTACTCTTGGCTCTGTACTCAGAAATAGCTCCTGGCAGGGTTGGGGGACCATATGGGATGCCCGGGATTGAACCCGGGTCAGTCCAGGGTCAGCCATGTGCAAGGCAACCGCCTACTGCTGTACTATCACTCTGGCCCCCCCAAGTGAATTTCTGCATATCAAAAGGCTGTCAAAAAGAAAGAGGAAATTGGAGGAACACCTTTGTTTTGGGTTAATAGCTGGGTGGTCACCTTACAACAGGTGAGCCACAGGTACATCACAGGCATGTCACAGGTACCAAAAGTGCATCACAGGGCCATTACGTGACAACACTACTGTGTCACAAGTGTATTTCACAGGTATCACAGGCACTTCATAGGCACACCACAGAAGTGTCAAAGGCTTGTCACAGGTGTACCACAGATGCACCCGAGGTACTTTACAGGTATCACAGACACAGATGTTATAGGCATGCCACAGGTACATTCAGGTGTATCACAGCTGTGTCACAACAGGCCCACCAAAGGCATGTTATAGGCATGGCACGGGTACATGGATCACATAACTGTCATAGGCCTCACAGCTGGTGGCTACACTTCTCTTCCCACCTTCTGGACCCACTAGCTGATCCTCAGGGTGCTCTGTGACCCCCTTCTGTGTCCTCTCCAAATGCAGTGGGATAGTAGGGGACACCCCTGGGGCCAGGCTGTCACACTGTCATCTGGGGGGCTGTTCTACTCCTGCTACTGCAACTTCAGTGCATGCCTATGGGCAGTTCTCGGGAGGCCTGATACTGGGAGGGTCCTTAGGGTGCCGAGAGATGAACTGGGCTGCACTTTGTGCTCATGGCCAGCAGTGGGCAGTAGATCCCCATGACAGCGTTGCTGTGTTGCTGTGGGCCAGGGGTGCCTGCAGGGGGAAGGGCCTGGCAGAAAAGTAGGCTCCAGAGGCCGCCCCGACCCTTGTAGCCCCATCCCTGAGGTCAGAGGAACTAGCTCCTGGGTTCCTGGGCATCACAATGCTCCCAGGTCCTGTAGGGCTCTGCAGTTTGGGGACAGCAGTGACCCACTCTATGTCCTTCTATGCCCTCTAGCAACTGGGGCTGGTCAGCAGAGCCATGGGATCTGGCAAAGCCCCAGATGCAGGGGCCAACCTGGATGGTCCCCCTGCTTGGTGTGTCAGTCCTCCTCAGATGGTGTCCCTTTTCCACGCAGCTGGAGGACATGGTGGGGACAGCTGTGAATGGGGCGCTGCCACCTTGAGCCCCTGGGCTGCTCCTGTATCCTGGCAGTGCTTAGGTCCTTGTGGCAGGGCAAACGGCCTGAGTAGGAAAGGGAGGGGTGTAGCACTGAACCATGGGAGTCCCAAGGAGCCCATCAGAGGAAAGCAATGTACCTGCAGCAGGGTCCTAGGGAGTCTAGGGTTCAATAGCAGTATCCAGGGGTAAGAACAGCCCTAGGAATGAGGAGGGCCCCATAGGCGGTACTTTTACCCCTCCCTCTGCTTAGTAGGTCCCAGTCACTTCCCCAGACATGTCAGCAGGGGGCGCCTGAGACTGTTCTTCTTCAGTCCTGGGGTATGCAGGGCAGCTGAAAGCCTGGGAAGGGACCAGTAGGGCAGAAAGAGACTGGATTTATTTAGGAGTCTCTGGGCTCAGTCAGTGTCTCCATAGAACATTCTGTACCCTTACCTCTTCCCTTGGTGGGGGACTGGGGCTGGGGATCCCTGGACACTGCTCTGACTCAGACCTGGTCCTAGACCTAGAGACCCCTAATCCCACCCTGACTCCAGCTGTGATGAGAACCTCAGTCCTGCAGACCGTCAGAAACAGGGCCTCAGCCAGGACAGTAAGCTTCAGGGAAGGGAGTCCCAGCAAGTCTTGCTGGGGAGGTTCGGATGGGCATGGCCCCTGCCCCAGCTGCTTCAGGAGCGGACATACATGTGTGATGGGAGTTTCTATCTTTCCTTGAAAAGCTCATGGCCAAGAGAGTGCCGCTGGTGGGGGCCCGACTTTGGGTACATATGGGCTCTGGACAGAAGAAGCAGGAGACTGTTAGCTCTCTGCCAGAATACAGCAAACCTTTGGGATGTGCTGAACGCGAAAAACATGGTTGCAAGGGCCCTGGGTACCACTGCACAGGCCCTAATCCACCTCTTTCTGTCTCCCACTACCATCACATCCTCAGCCCAGCACCACCACTGTCTGAAATCCCCTTGAAATGAGAAAGGGCTACATAGGCTGAGTGTGCTGGCATAAGGGTGGGGAAACAGGACCCTGGGAACAGGAGGATCAAGCCATGCCCAGTTGCAATCTGTCAGCAGAAAAGAGGGTCAGACTGATCATCTTTCCTGGCTCCTTGTCCTGATTGTCCTCAGGGCCTGAAAGTGACACCTGTAAGTGATCAACAGTCCCAGAACCCTTGTACGTGAGGAGCCATGGTATTACTGAAACCCCAACCAGACATCATTCTAGAAAGTGCATATTTGTGAGCTGAGAGGAAAATGGGGCAGGGTGGCCTGAGAGGAAAGCAGGGCAGGGTGGCCTGTGGCCCTGGTGAAAACCAAGGGCAGGGCAGGCTGATGGCAGTTGTCTGCTGGCCCTTCAAGGGGACCCTCAAGTGGCCTTCGCTACCTCTTTGCAGGGATCCCTGAGCCCTGCTGGTTGGCCCATGGCCGGATCTCCAAGGTGAAACTTCTGTTTCACCTACTGGACTAGAGGAGAAATGTACCCTGGCCCCTTTCAGCCTCCGTATACTCAAGAGAGTGGCTGGCAAGAATCAGGAAGCGAAGGCAACAGTCCTACTCAAGGCACCAGCTCAACCTCTGTTGCCCAGGGTCTGGATTGTGGGCCTACTTCAAGACCCCTGATCCCAGACTAGGAAGGGAATCTTCCATGGGCCACGGAGGGGTCTGCCTCTGCGGGGCCCCCTGCCAGGAGAGCAGGGACTGAGAGAAGCAGGGGAGAGGGGAATGACTGAAGTCCAAGGGCCAGTTTGGGAGGCCAGAGTATTGGATGTCCCATGTGTCTACTACTGAAGGCCCCTAGCGGGAGATGAAATGGGGACAGGGAACACCAGGGAGCCTGACCACCTGTGGGTTCAGGCTTTGAAGGGCTGAGCTGTTCTAGGCCTGTGGTCTCATTTCTCATGGGGTGGCTGGAGGGGCCAGTGATGTGAGTCCCACTGCCACAATTGTCCTGCTTGTGTCTTCTACATGCCCATCTTTGAATACAGTGGGGGTCTGATGTTCCTCAACCAGGCAGTTTCCAGGACCCATAGTAGGGCCTGCCCAGTCCAATAAAAGTCTGTCTGTCTCCCCCTGTCACACCCCCCTTGCCTCTGCAGAGAGAGAACATTCCAGAACACCCTTCTCTCTCTGACCCAAAATCGAATTCCACTTTCCAAATCCATCCTTCTCAGTGTCAGGTTGACCTGAGCTAGGTCCCTTGCCCAGAAGTTCTCTGATATGCCAAGGAGTGGCTTGGGTGTGGAAAGGACCACTGTGGGGGTCTGAGCAGGGTAGCACGGCTACTGGGGAGGGTGGCAGAGCTTCCTGGCTGCACCCACTCTGTTCCATAGCCCAGTTACTTCCAAACAGCAGCTAGAAACAAGACCACAACACAGGCCTGGCCTCCCAGTTGTGGCCACACCACACACACCACGAAGCCACCTGGTTCTGCTTAGGGAGACTTTCCTACCATGTGCATAGCCTGGGCACCACCTCAGGATCCTGCTTCTTCCTCAAAGAGGAGCCATTCTGCGCTGCCCACTGGTCTTTCTGCTTGTAGGTGGCTCCCTTTGGCAGGGCCCTGTTTCCCAGCACCTGGCCCCAAAAGAGCTAGAAAAACAGGAGGCCGAGACGTGCACTGAACTGACAGAGAAAGAACCAGGGGCGCTTCCCTCCAGCAGAAAAGCTGGCCGGGCCTTGCCACAGAGCCTGTTATGTCTGGCTCCAGAGCCTGCGTGCGCTTCTCGGGCCTGTGAACCAGGCCCCATTCATTCTCCTGCGGTTTTGGGGGGCTGTCCAAGCGCTCAGCAGGTCGCAGTGCGCCCCGGAGAAGCGAGGTCAGTGAGAGGCCCACGGGGGAGGGGGGACTCTGGCACCTCTTCTGCCTTGGTCTCTGGTCCCCCCTCCCCTCTCAGCCTCCACTTTCTAGTTCCCAGCCCACTGGCCTGGCAGAAAGATGTGACCCCCAATTTTCAAGTGGTGCCTGCTCCCCACAACTCACATGTGGGTGCTCTCTGGACTTGCATGTCCCACACCTAGCCCTCCTCACCCCATTGTACTCCATTTGGGGAGAGCTGAAGAGCGTTAGATTCCGCCTGAATGTGCTTGGCAATGCCGATCCAGGAGCCAGGCCCAGATTCCACACTGGCACAATGCTGCCCAGCTCAGGTCCCACCAGTGGCAGAAGGCAGCTCCTGAAGCCTGGAACATGAGGCTGGGGGTGCAACTCGTCCCCATCTCCATGGCCAGAGACTGATTTATTTGCACGGAGCTAACAAATACCCTCCCAGCAAGGGAGTCCATTTGTCTATTTGCCCATCTTCCCTCCCACAGCAGCATCACGTGACACATTGACAAACACACTCAGACACATTCATGATCTCAGACACAGGCAAACACGGAGACACACAGAGACAAAGGCACACACAGAGATACCCATATGCTCAGAGGCACGCACAGACACATTCACACACTCATACAAATGCTGTATGTGTTCTGGTGCTGAGACTTCTGCCTGAGATTCAAGGTAAGCCACTGTGGTCAGGGCTAAAGGAGTGAAGGAAAAGCCCACAGCCACAGCCTCAACCACAGCCACATCCTGCAGCCCAGGGCTACACTCACAACCCGCAATCATTGCCCAATCACAGCCCACAGCCCACAGCTACAGGCCACAGCTCGCAACTCACCACCAAGAAGCCAAGCATGCTTGGGTGGCCTGCCAGACAGCTTCAGGGGTACAGCCCTGGGCACCTTCTCCAGGCCTGAGGCCAACTTGCAACCTGGCCCACTTCCTGAGTGAAACCGAGGCCTTGAGTCATCTGTGTCCATCTGTGGTTCAAGTGCCTACTGGGAAGGTATTTCCTGGAGGCTACTCTGAGGCTTGCCTTACTGCAGGGGTGTAGAAAGGCCCTGAGACACACACCCCACCTGCCACGGACAGAGTGTACCTGTTCACAGAGCAGGTGCCAGAGGGTCTCCTTTAGGCCTGCATCAAATCTTAAGGACTCTGGGAAGGGTAAGCCAACCAGAGCTTCTGAATGTAGCCAGGAGTGAGTGTAAAGAGCAGCTCCAGCAAGAATCTGAGGCTGGAGCCGGAGAGATAACACGAAGGTAAAGTGTTTGCCTTGCATGCAGGACAGTGGTTCGAATCCAGGCATTCCATATGGTCCCCCGTGCCTGCCAAGAACACTTTCTGAGTGTAGAGCCAGGAGGAATCCCTGAGCTTCTGGGTGTGATCCAAAACAAACAAACAAACAAACAAACAAACAAATGAACGAAAAGAATCTGAGGCTGAGATAGTGCCAGAGGGGCTGAGACAGGGGACTGGGGCAGGTCTGGGTCTTCCAAAAGGTGAAGATGGCAGGCAGGGACAGAGACCACAGAAATGCAAGCTCTCCCTACCAGTGACCTGTCTCTATACCTGCTTTAAACCCCCATCCTCCCACATAGACCAGGAGCCTCTGGGAAAGGGAAAAGGGAGGCCAGGACTAATGCCCCACCACTGTGTTGTTTACAGGTGTCAGTCAGCATAGGATCTGCCTTCAGGCCCGGGCTTGATTCAGCTAATGTATTTGGGGGTTTCCAGGGACTTGGTTCCCAGAGCTCCTGGGGTCCTATATTTCTCATCCTACAAGCTCATATTTGGGGCACGAGTGATTTGGGCTATAGGAGGGAAGCAGAAGGATAAGGGACATGCCCTACTCTGCCTTGTATGGGGCCAGGGTCTCGGGGCTGCTCCATCCTTGCCAAACACCTTCTTGTAGCCTGGCATAATGAGTTTCCAGGTGACCCAGTTTACTCTGAACTGTGGAGTGAGTACAGCATCCCTATGGTCCCACCCACAGGGCAGCAGACACAGAGGCTTGGAGTGCAGCCAGCAAATGACAGCAGGGTGAGGGCAGGCCAGGCAGAGTGGGGGATGCCAGGCTATGGCTGCTCCTGTCCTTAACCTCAGGAACAGCAGAGATGAGCAGGGGTGTGTGCCTACTGGCTGCCCAATGTGAGTCCCACAGATGGGCTGGATTCTGCTCCTGGTGAGAGGAGTCACTGAAAAGCATGGACCCTCGAAAAGGCAGGGCAGGGTCACACCACTGGGGACATGACAGTGGCATCCCACTGCTGGTACCCTGGGACACTCACAAGCTTGGCCATGGAGCTTGCACATGTGTGGCCCTGGAACCCTGAGGCTTGCCCACTTAGACCTGAGACTGCACATGTGGCCTTAGGGCTCACATACGTGGACTTAAGCTCACACACATGGCCCTGAGCTTGCACACACAGCACTGGAGCTCATGTCTGTGGCCCTGGAGCTCACATACATGACCCTAGAGCTCAATATATGTGACTCTGATGCTCACACACATGGCTTGGAGCTCACACAAGGAAACATCACAGAAACCTGAAAAGCCAGACCATATTGAGATTGTCCCCAGATATCTGAGGCAAGGGGATACAATATAACACTGTGCAGGGGACCCCGACTTTTCCTGGAGCCTGGTGACAGTTTCAGGTGGCAGGTTTGAAAAAAAAAAAAAGGGCAGATATGCGTGGCTATGTTCAGCACAGGAGGCATCAGGGAGAGTCATCACCTTCTCCCTCTTCCCCATCCCCGTTTTCCTTAGGGCTCCTCCCCATCCCAATCTCATTTTGGGCACGTGGAACAAACAAGAGGGTGACACAGCTGAGGCCACATCGGATCCCAGAGGGAAAAGAAACGTGCCCCGTTGTGGTTTGTGATTTTATAGCTGCCAGCTCTGCCCAGAAGTCCCCAACTAACTCACAACTAGGCCATGGTTGGGATATGGTCCAGACAGAAGACATTGCAGCAAAAACTGAACTCAGTAGTCAGCAACGCCAGGACTGGAGGGCACTGGGACCTGGGGAGCAGTGAGCTGGAAGGACCTACCTCTCGCCCAGCTATTACTCCAATCTATCCCTTCTGTTCCCCTACAGGACTTTAAGGCTCAGAGACTGGACAAGAGAACTTCCTGTACTGGAAGAGAACTGGCCTTCCAGTCAGTGGAACACATGAGGAATCCCGGTCAGTGAGCAGCAGGGAATCCTGGTCAGTGGAGCAGGCAGGGAACTTGGGCCCTGACACCCTTCTGTCCAGGCCCCAGCTTACTTGTTGCTGTCGCGGTATTCATAAATGTGGCATCCTTGTGGCAGTCCAGTCTCGTGGTCCAGAGTGAAAGCAAGCTTGACCTGAAGAAGAAAAAAGGGAAGCAAATCAGGTGGTCAGCAGGAAGCGCAGGAGATTGTGAGAGCTGAAATGGAAAACCCAAAGAACAAGCTGCATTTCCACCTCCTGCAGTCAGTCCCCTGCCTTCCAGGGTACTGGGGAAAGGCTCTCCCAGCAGGCCTATTGGTTAGGGAGCCCCTTGAGAAGGGTTAGCCAGTTCATGGAGAAGACATCATTGGCAAAGAGCTCTCCTCTGAGACCTCTGGCTGCAGAAGTAATGATGCTTTCCCTCCCTTTCACGAGGTAATGTAAACCAAGCATTGAAAGAGGAAGCTTCAGATTTATCCTTTGAAGCAGGAGACAGTGACCTGACAGGGAGAATCAGGGCATGCGCAAAGGCCCAGGAGCAGGACTTCCAGGACTTAGGAACAACTTGAATCAGAGCACATGGGGCCCAGGATCATGGTGAAAATTATACAGGACTGAACAATTAGGACCTTCTGAACAAGCTTAGAATTTTTGTCTTATGGGCTGCAGAGTTGATAAGGTGGGGTAAGGCACTTTTCTTGCATAGAACCAACTCCAGTTAAAAACCCGGAACTGCATATGATCCCGCCTGGGCATTGCTAGAATTAAGTCATCAGTATAACCAGGGAGAGCTCCACCCCACCCCCAAATGAATTTCTGCCTTTTTATTTACAGCCAAGGAAAGGCACCTGTTTGTTCTTAGGAAGAAGCAGCTAAAGAGAATAACAAGACAGCCTGGTCCCTCCATCTACTACATGAAGAACAGTCTGGAAGGAGAGCAGAAGTAGGAGACTGTGTGACAGGGGAGAGAAAGGCTATCTTTCAGAATTTTTTAAGAATTGTGAGTCCATGGGGCTGGCGAGGTGGCACTAGAGGTAAGGTGTCTGCCTTGCAAGCGCTAGCCAAGGAATGACCACGGTTCGATCCCCCGGCGTCCCATACGGTTCCCCCAAGCCAGGGAAAATTTCTGAGCACTTAGCCAGGAGTAACCCCTGAGCATCAAACAGGTGTGGCCCGAAAACCCCCCCAAAAATGAAATTGAGAGTCCAGGGGCCAGAGCAATGGTGCAAGTGGTAGGGAATTTGCCTTGCACACGCTAATCTGGGATGGACCATGGTTTGATCCCCCAGTGTCCCATATGACTCCCCAAGCCAGGAGTGATTTCTGAGTGCATAGCCAGAAATAACCCAAGTGTCACTGGGTGTGCCTCCCCAAATAAAAAAATTGAGAGTCAAAAAAAAAAAAAAAGGAATTGAGAGTCAATTTTAGAATTGAAATGCATTTTTTAAGAATTGAGTCTATGCTGAATTTGCTGATGGGGAGTGGTGTATTGGAGAAGGCTGCAAGGATAGACTGAATGGCCTGAATGGGACCATGTCTGGGGATGGGGTGGGGAAAGATTAATCATGAACTTTTTTAGGGAAAGTTTTGGTTTAATTTTCGTTTTGGGGTCATACCTAGAGGTGCTCAGGGCTTACTCCTGGCTCTGCATTCAGGGATCACTCCTGATGGTGCTCAGAAGAGCATATGGAGATGCCAAGGATTGAACCCAGGTTGGCTTTGTGCAAGGCAAGCATCCTCCCTGCTGTTCTTTTTTATTTATTTATTTGTTTATTGGTTTTTGGGCCACACCCGGTGACACTCAGGGGTTACTCCTGGCTATGCACTCAGAAATCGCTCCTGGCTTGGGGGACCATATGGGACACCAGGGGAATGAACCACAGTCTATTCTTTTTTTTTTTTTTTTTTTTTTTTTTTGGTTTTTGGGCCACACCCTGTGACGCTCAGGGGTTACTCCTGGCTATGCGCTCAGAAGTTGCTCCTGGCTTCTTGGGGGACCATATGGGACGTCGGGGGATCGAACCGCGGTCCATCCTAGGCTAGCGCAGGCAAGGCAGGCACCTTACCTCCAGCGCCACCGCCCGGCCCCACCACAGTCTATTCTAGGTTAGCGCATGAAAAGCAAATGCCCTACTGCTTGCACCACTGCTCCTGCCCCCTCCCTGCTGTTCTTAGCTTGTTAACTTGGGGCACTCACAAGCTTTTCTGATCTGGGATGGGCAGTGACAAGAGTTCTAGAGACTAAGTGTGGATTTCTTTCTGTGTTGTGGATACTGGGGGTGTCTCCAGCAGGCACACACAGAATATCTGGGGGTGGGTGGGAAGGGGGAGTTCTGGGTCTCTCTAGAGCAGGTAGGTGATGGTGGCTTTGCTGTTTCCAAGTACAGAGCCAATGGCAAAACATTTACACATTTGTGAGTGAAGTTGAAGCACAGATTAACCCAGATCGCCCTATAATATTAGCACTTTCCTGTTAGCTGTGGGGCTGCTAACCCAGTGAATAGGGCACCACGGGGCACTGGGTGGCTTTTCTCTTCCTTGGAGAGGGTTCCCTGAGGAATGGCTGTGCCCTGACCAAAGAGAAAAGACTAGAGCCAGAATTTCAACTCAAAGGCAGCAGTCTCCATGTAGTGTTGTCAGAAAACCTGGAAACAACTATGAAAACAAAGCTCTCAGTGCGAGAAATCAAAATCTCTTGATTTTCTCTATACAGCTGAGCTCAGATCTATGTTGATTTAGTCTGTTTCTAAGACCTCACTGCTGAGAAATTGGAAAATTCTTGGACTTAATAATTCAAGTTACAACACATGCTTCAGAAACATTTTCAGAAGCCTGAGCAAGTACAGAGGGTAGGAAGCTTGACTTGAAAATTGCAACCCAGGGCCCAGAGAGATAGCACAGCGGCATTTGCCTTACAAGCAGCCGATCCAGGACCAAAGGTGGTTGGTTCGAATCCTGGCGTCCCATATGGTCCCCCGTGCCTGCCAGGAGCTATTTCTGAGCAGACAGCCAGGAGTAACCCCTGAGCAATGCCGGGTGTGGCCCCTCCCCCCCCCCCCCCCAAAAAAAAAAAAAGATTTGTTGTTTGGGCCGGGCGGTGGCGCTGGAGGTAAGGTGCCTGCCTTGCCTGCACTAGCCTAGGATGGACCGCGGTTCGATCCCCCGGCGTCCATATGGTCCCCCAAGAAGCCAGGAGCAACTTCTGAGCGCATAGCCAGGAGTAACCCCTGAGCGTCACAGGGTGTGGCCCAAAAACCAAAAAAAAAAAAAAAAAAAAAAAGAAAATTGCAACCCAGATTTAATACTCAGCATTCCACATGATCCCCTGAGTATCACCAGAGTAATCCCTGAGCACTTATTCAGGAGTATCCCCTGAGCACCACTGGCTGTGGTTCCCTCAAAACAAAACAAAAAAGCAACATTTTCAAACAAGTAGGAGGAAAATATTTTTGATATAAAAAATAAATACTGTTGACCCCCTTTTTTTCCTTATTGGAAAGACCATAAGAAACTAGCACTAACAGAGTTGTTAAGTCAACTCTCCTCTTGTCCAATGCAAATGAGCATGAAGAATTTAGGAAGTTTCACAAACTTGGGGAAAAAGTTGAGTTTGAAGAATAAAAACTGCATGGACACTTGATTACATGCCATGAAGAATACATAAAAGAAAAGACAGACTGGACAGGATGGGGGGCACCATAGAAGCAGCAGCAATGTTCTTTCCTTTCTCTACACCCCCAATTCCTCTTGATTAGAACAAGAGAGGAGCTATAGCATCGGCCATGAAAGATTCAGGAAAGTTAACCCTGGCCAAAGAAGCTACCTTGGTATCCACTCAATAGCACACAACAGCCACACTCAAACACAATAGCTACGTATAACAGCTGGGTAGGGAAGGGGTGAGGGGAACATTCCAGAAGGTGTTTCTCTAGCTGACCATAACTTTTCCCTGAGAAGAATAGTAGGTAGGGAAAGGTTGCTAAGTGTGTACATCACTGTGAAAATGTCAACTAAACCTGAGGCCCTTCCCCACACTGCAGGGCTGGGAGGTAATGGAAAGGGCCCCAGACATGCCTTCGATTCTGGACTCTGGGCTGAGGGAGGCTGAGGGCTCTCTGGGACAAGGAGGGACAGGTCTAGCAGAGGAGTGCGGATTTGGGGCACTGGCTTTTGATTGTTGCTGACAATGAGGTGGTCCAGTGAACTGTGGGGAACAGAGGGCTTGTGGTAAAAGGACAAGCAGAGAGACAAGGCTTCTGAGAAGAGGAGAAAGTTGGCAGCAGCAGCACAGTGGTCAGGGAGGGTAGGGGGAGCTCAGCCACAGGTTCGCAGGTACAGGACCAAGCATCTGCCTAATGCTAGTCTTTTCTAGCCACCTAGAAATGCACATGGAGAAGACAGGCAGGTGAAAGCAAGCACATATCAGAAAGACAGGAGGGAAGAGGAGGCTGAGAAAGGGGCAGAAAGAGTGAACACTGGCCAGAAGGAAGGAAACATAAGAACAGGGCTGAGATGACAGGTCAGGGCTGCTTACTGAGTCCTCACCGAGTAAGGGCAGGGGCTCAGTCACTCCTGTGCTCATGGCAAAGCAGCTGAAATATCTGGACTAAAGGAGTGTGTCAGTGGAGAGCAGGTGAGGGTGAGGTGTAAGGGGATATGGTTGCCCCTGTTTGGGGAGCACTAGATAAGGATGGCAGGCCTGGGGCTGTGTACATGGGACAGAAAAGGGAACCTGAACCCCCAAAGCTGTGTATACTAGATACAATGAGCCTCTAGAATGCAGGCAGGACACCTCGTGGCACGAAGCAGCTCCCCTGTCAGTGCTGGGTGACTCAGTGTGGGAGTTCTAAGGGTTGGACGTGGATACTGCTGGGGAGGGAAAGATCAGGTGCGTTCAAGGGACACATGAGGTCTGACTCCAACTCAGCATGCAACCAACTTCTGTGTGGCAGCAGTGGGCCAGCTGAGCAGCTCAAGGCACAGGGCAGGCAGCCTGGGCACAGACTCCCCAACAGGTCACCTTGGACTAACGATTTAGCTTCCACAGACCTGTTTCCTTAGCTGGTAACTGGTGTGACTGCGAGAACCCCAGGAGATAGGGAGAGCTGCAGAAACAGCCTTTGGGTGCCCTTGGACAGGACACATGAATGTGCCCCTATCTAGGGTTCAGGCTGGGCTCTAGAAGGCGGCAGGTTCTACAAGGGAGTGGGAGACAAGGGGATGGGGTTCTGAGCCCATCCTGTGCACGCAGGGACAGTTGTGGGCCAAGGAGGGATGCTGGGCCTCTCAGAAGTGAGCAGCCCAGTCCACCCTGGGCTCAGTGCCTTCTGGACTTGCCCAGGTATCTGGTCTCCTCTGCAGGGCACCAACTCTCTCCAACACTAGAAGCTTCCAGCTTTGTGCTGCCTCCATCTTCAAAGCTGGGCCTGAGGAGCATAAAGACTCCTGGGAGGTTCTGCCCCCTCTCAAGGCCTGATGGGAGCCTGGCCTGAGGTGGCCTTCCAGGGTCTGAAGTGGGGGTGCTACTGAGGCTGGTACTGCTTCAGCTCAAGCCCACATGCTGTCTTGAAGCCCCGGTGCTCACACTAATCTGCTAGTTATTAGGACCAAGGTTCAAATACAGGGCGAACAGCAGCTTGGGCTGGATCCAGCCTAACCGTGGCGGGTTCTGCCCTTAAGACAGTGGCGCCTCCTCATGGCCAGCCTGTGAACACAGACCTTCAGGTGCAGGGCCAGGCCAGGCCGAACCCTCCTAACTGCACTAGCTCTGCGGGCTGCGAACTGTGTCCGTGCTTGGAGGGCAGCTTTCGTTTTTCTTCGTCAGTCAATCATGTTTACTTTGGATTTCCTGAGCATTATTTTTTTCTTTCCATCTCCTCTTTGCTTTCTTTTATAAGACAAAGATGCCGTGGACTTGGCTGCCGTGGGCTTCATAACGATTCGATGGCAATGGATTAAGTTTCTCTCTCCTAAATCCACTGAAGTCTTTTTGGACTTGGAGCGAGCTTTTGAAGGAAGAACTTGCTCATTCAGCAGGATTTGCCTCCCCACCCCGAGCTCTGCTCCTGACCTGGAAAAACTCAGGAGTGAGAAAGACCGAGAGTGTTCTGCCGTCCTGACGCCCGGCCTCACCGACCACAAAGGGGCGCAGGGCCAGTAACGTAATCGCAGCGCTCTGGCACCCGGAGCCTCTCAAGAAAAATACATCCATCTGCTGGCACTGGCATCCAGCTCTGGCCCGCCCAGCCCGGAGTCCCCCTGGAAGGCTGAGGGGAGGCTGGTTAGGGCACCCACTCCAAGGCCCACAGCTGGGTTTTCACTTTAGGCCACTTGTCCTGAGCCCATTGCACCTTGTTCCATTCTCATTACGTTAGAACTGACAGGATAAGGCTGTTTCCGTGCCAGGGTTTGCACTTGCGCAGAAGAGAAGGCAGCTTTCCCCAGAGCTCTGGGTCACTGTGAGGCAGGGCCATTGGGCAGCAGGGAGTAGAGGGCTGAGGGGGTCAGATCTGTTGTATCAGGCCTGGTGTGCCCAGGAGAGGGGCCCTGTCTCCCCTGAGGATTCCTTCACTGTGACTCCTTCACAGACAAGTCCATGGTCACAAGCCCTGTGTCTTATGGGGAGACTCCCGTGGGGTACTCATGGTCCTTCCGGGGATCCCATCAGCCAGTCAGCTTTTCTAGTCACAGAAGGCTAAGCAGTGGGGCATCATGGACTTGTCCACTCAAGCTCTGACCTTTCCCCAGCAAGGATGGGGCTGATGAGGTGGGGGAGGAAGCAACGACTTGACAGAAGAGACCCTCCTCTGCTCAAGATTCAGTGACTGCCATGGTGTGGGGACCTTCAGATACTTTGGGCGTGGTATTTGGAAGATATAGGTTTGGGGTTCTTCCCTGAAAACAGTGGAACCCCCAAAGTCCCTGTGGGCTAGGAGCCTCTAGCCAGAGGCAGGTTATATGCAGGGTGGAGGGCTCTGTTGTTGACTTCTCCCCATAAAGCTGTACTTTTCCCCCTTCAACTGCCATCAACTCTTGGCGTGGAGGGGCTGGGTGGTGACTGTGAATCTGTTCTTTAGGACCACCCACTGTACCATGTCAGAGACTGGCTGTCCTGTAGCTGGCAGTCAAAGGAACAGGGACCGTAACTGGGCAGTGTCCTGGGCTCCATGTCAGGGCAGGGAAGGGACAAGAGGTGGGGCAAGACTCGGCCACTGTACTGCCTTCCTGGCCAGAATCCAGGTATACTGTCTGGGGCCAGAGTGCCTGCATTGCCGAGATCTATTCTAAAAAGTTTCCTGTGAGGTGTCAGGCAATCTTGACACTGGCCCACAGAATGTCTTCTCAAACCCTCTCTGGAAGCAGGCGGGAACCTCTATAAAAAAGTGCAGGCTCCAGACTACCTGACATTAAGGAGGCAGGTGGGTGCCGACAGGAGAAAGCACCCCAGGTCTGCAGGGAGCAGGATGCACTTCCAGGATCACAGGCCCCCCTACCCTCACACAGGGTCCCAGCCCCTCATGTACTCCCACCTCCAAGCTCATGTCTGAAGAAGGTGCCAGAAGTTCTGAGGAGGCTTTATCTCATACTGGAGGCCAAAAGAGAATGAATGCAGTGGGGCACATCAGCAATGTGGGGGGCTAACATCCCCCCTGTGCTCAGTGTCCCCATAGATGCCAAGGCAGGCTTGTGCTTCTCAGCACAAAGCAGGCTGTGAGGAATGTGGAAAAAGGGACCCATGGCCTCAGGAGCCCCAATCCACTGACCCCCAAGGAGGCTGGGGCCCCCCAGAAGAGGCAGAAGCTTCAGGGCACTGTGGGTTAAGAGTGACTGTGAAGACTCTTGGCCAGTCTTGACCATAAAGGGAGGGAATGATCTGGGATGGATGAATTGGGATGGCGGGACTAACTTACAAAGCCTGGCATCACTCATGGACTATAGTGTGGGGGACAATGGCCCCTATTCCCTCTATAGACTCTGCTCTAACTATAGAGATCTAAGCCTGGTGCCCCCAAAGCACAGATGCAAAGGCTCCATTATCTGTGGTGAGAGCACTTGACTTGGAGTTGGGAGGTGCTTGGCCCAGCCTGCTGACAGCTCCTGGGGCATTCAGGGACTTTCAGGGTTGACTGAAAACACCATTGTTTGTGCCCTGCATGGCACCAGCAGGGGTGGGGGGCAGGCAGCGCCCCCTGATGTGGGGTCACCATGTCTCCCCCGTTCCCTTGGACTTTTCAACTCCCTGGCCAGCCGCATTCACGCCAGCTTTTTTCCACTCTGAAGGAAAGAATAGGGGCTCATCGATCACTGCCATGTGGTTTCCAAGGAGCAGGGGAGCCCATGCCCCTTCTCCCAATGGGGGACCAGCACTCAGCAGCATGGGCCAGGCTGGCTGCAGCCCCTAGGAACCTGCACTAGGAAAGTGTGTGGCTGGGGCAGGGGATAGAGAATTTCTGGGAGGACAAAGGCTGCTCCCAAAACCTCCCTTGAAAGCCCATACCTCCCAGAAGGAAGGAGAGATGACCTGGTAGAGAACTGATGGCAGGAACCCCAGTATGAGGTCCACAGCTATTGGGGGGTTCTGATTCCTCTCTAGGTATGCTGTGTCTAACTTTCCTGTCAGTTGTGATGGGAGGAATATGGATGGAGCGGCCACCAGGCTGCTTCCCTTCTCTAGGCTAAAAGCTCCCAGGCTCAACAGACTCTGCCCTGGGCAGAGCCTGCAGCCCCAGTGGCCCCAGCAGCCAGTAGGCAAACACCAGCCATGCATACTCTGGGCAGGTCCCCATCACCAGCTGATTCCAAAGGTCTCCATCACCCACAGGCTGAATGCAACCTTAGGGTGGGAACTAATGAGAACTCCCACTGATAGGAGTGGGGCTGGGGCCCATTAGCCAAGACCTGGCCTCAGTGCCACTTCCCACCCTGACTGTGCTATATAGAGGATCCAGAGAGATGAGAGGGGCCAGCAGAAGGGTAAGGAGTCCAGCTAGAGTGATAAGAGGGTCCAGCATAGATGAAAGGTCCAACAGACACGAAGAGGTCTAGAGATGAGTTTGGGGGGGTTCAGCAGAAATGATGGGGCCCAAGAGAGAAAAAAGATTCAGCAGAGGGGTGAGGAGGGTCTAGCTAGATAGATAAGAGGGTCCAGCAGAAGGTGAGGTGGTTTCACTCATGACAATCACACCTTTCTTTAGGTACCTGCCCATTTCATTGCTCTGTTTTCTTTTTTATTTTGGATTACTCGGTGATGTTCAGGGGTTACTCCTGGCTCTGCCCTCAGGAATCACCTCTGGCAGGCTCAAGGGACTATAGGCAGACCCCTTTTATGTGCTGGGCTATAGGACTAGAGAGTATGGGATGTCTGGATCTAAAATGGGTCAAGTGCAAGGCAAGTGTCCTACTATTGTTCCAGCCCTAGTTTTACTTTTCTTGGTTCGTTTCTTTTCTTTCTTTTTACATTTTTTTGCTTTTGGGTCATACCTGGAGATGCTCAGGGATTATTCCTGACAATCTTGGGGGACCATATGAGATGCTGGGAATAGAACCCAGGTTAGCCATGTGCAAGGCAATATCCTCCCTACTACATTATCACTCAGGCTCCTTCCTGATTTCCCTTTTCTTAAACCAGAGCCATCTCCTTTTTGTTTCTCTGCAACTTTGGGCCAGTTCTGGTGCCCTCGACCCACTTCCAGTTGGCCTTGGAGTACTTGCCTGGCAGGCTCCCAGGCTCCTAAGCTAGGCCACTTAGGCATGTCCATGCTTGCTAATAGAAATGCTTCCACAAAGCAAGCTCTGCGTCTACAGAAGACACATTTTAAGAGGAAAGGACCCTAGGTATAGACTCTAAAACAAGCAGAAATACAGATACAAACACAGGAACTCATGTTTGTGACCTTGGTTAGGTCAGTCAAAGATGTAATACAGATACAAACACAGGAACTCATGTTTGTGACCTTGGTTAGGTTAGTCAAAGATGTAATACACAAAAACACAACTAGACTCCATCATACTGACATTTTGCTCCATGAGAGAGGAAGCAGCTTGGGAACAAACTGTTGAGGATCACAGTCCCCAGAGAGGGGTTCATGGTAAATTCTAAAGAGAACTCTCTGGCTACTAGTCAGAACATACTAAACAACTCAACTCAAAATGTTCCGGGGAGAGGACCAGAGCAATAGAACAGCAGATAGGGCATTTGTGGGCATTTTATTTAAAATAAATAAATTAAATTAAAATTTAAATTTAAATTAAAAATTAAATTAAAAATAAAATAAAATAAAAATTAAAATTAAATTAAAAATTAAATAAAATATGTGGCTACCTCAATGACCAGGGTTTTGGAATCCCATATGATCCAGCAAGAGTAATTTTTGACTTCAGAGCCAGGAGTAACCCCTGGTGTGGCCCCAAATCAAACAAACAAACAAACAAAAAATAAGTGCAGGGGCTAGAGAAATGGGCACCGGGGTAAGTAAGATGTTTACCTCAACATGGCCAGTCCTCATGGCCAGCCAGGTGGAAGCCCTGAACACAGATGCTGTGGCCCCAAACAAACAAGTATGCAAAAAAAGATACACAGATATTCCCTAAGCAAACAGGCAGATAACAAAGGCATAGATGCACCAGCACAAGACACTCAGACCTTTGTACTCAGGGATGTAAAGAAAAACTCCAGCGGGTACCTATGGGCATGCTCAAAATCCCCAAGAGCCTGAAAGTTGGTGAAGAGATGAGATATCCCAGCCAGTGATGAAGCAGAGTGGACTGGCTGCTCACAGTTGGTTTGATCTTGTTCAGTTTCAGCTTTGTCAGGGGACTGGATCCACCCCAATGAGGTAGAAACTCACTACCCTATAAAAGCCTCCAGGAAAATGCTTATAGTCCCATTATTCATCATCGCCCCAAAGATGACCCCATCAACTCCAAACAGACCCCAGTTTCTCCAGCTGGTACAAGAATAAGCCACTGCAGAGTCTCCACAGAAAAGGCACCAGAGGGACAAAAGCAGTGTCAGGGTTGCCTGGGGTTAAGGGGAGAGGGCCCAACAGCAGGGCCTGCAAGGATTTTTCTGGGGTGCTGATTATTATGTGTCTTGTCTATAGAATATGAGGCCAGCAGAACCACACAAAGAGCGAGTTTTCACCATGGGAGAATAACTGCTTGAAAACGCAGCTGCTCTGGAGTAGCTCAGCTCCCTGCGCATCCAAGTGATGGAGCCTACAGACAATGGTGCTTATGGTGTTTCTACAGGAGGCAGAAAAATATCCACCTGGACACCATTCAAGCCACTCACACGAGCCACAACAGGAAAAGCCATTTTGCTCTGTGGTTTGGGGACAATATGCCACAAGGCATTGCAGAACCCTGTGTCTGGGGTGGGCCTAAATTAACCTGATCTTTCTGGAAAAGATCTGACAGATGCACCGAAAGTGCAATAGCCAGGCAGATTAGTTCCACTGAAAATGTCATTACGAAGGGGTAGGTGAAAATCTAGGCCTGGCCAGCTATAAGGCCGAACCTTGCCTGCAACAGTTTTAGTCAGTCCTCAAACAGAAACTCGTGTGTGTGTGTACGCACGACATGTGAGGCAGTTTCTCCAGTGTCAGAATCCCTTCCAAGGAGTGTGACTATGAGCACATGTGTGTGAGACACATGATGGAGTTTCCCCAGTATCAGGAAACCCTTCTGAGGGGTGTATGTTGAGTGTGTTGTGTATTTAACACCTGGAAGCAGAATTATTGGGTTCTTGTTACTAGGAAGTTGAGAAGCCCTGGAACAATGGTCTATGACAATGGCCCAGAAGCCTGATCTGTCCCATCCATCCAGGATGCTGAGTCGAAGGTCTTGCCTCTCTGAAAGGCAGAGGGGCCTTTGGAACCCAAAGCAACTTCTCCATCTTATTGTCAGCATCAGAGCCCTTTGTCTCTGTACTATGTGCCTGGTGCCCAGGGCAGAAACTAGGCACAGGTTCTGGTCTCACTGTGTAGCAAGCTGGTCTTTTTGGGCACAGGGGCCTGTCCCAGGACAGAGCCAGGCACTGAGTCACTGCCATCCTACTTGGCTCACAAATCATTCCATCCTCACAGCCTCTGAGAGGGGCTCCCTGGAGAACAGGGACTGGCAAATTTAAGCTGCCTGGACCTAAGGTGTCTCTGGGGTCTCTGTTTTCCTAAGTACCACCATCAGCCTCCCTAAGAGACACAGCAGGGGGCAGGGCCAGAGGACAGGGTGGTGGTGGTGGTGCTCAAAGCATGGTTGGATCTTCCTGTCTCCCATGCCTGCCTCAGCAGCTTAAGCTTGACAGTCTTCAGTATCTCTGGTCTCCAAGAGCCTGACAGCAGTGTTCTCTCTCTCCTCTCTCTCTCTCTCTCTCTCTCTCTCTCTCTCTCTCTCTCCTCTCTCTCTCTCACGTTCTCTCTCTCTCTCTCACGTTCTCTCTCTCTCACGTTCTCTCTCTCACGTTCTCTCTCTCACGTTCTCTCTCTCACGTTCTCTCTCTCTCTCTCTCTCTCTCTCTCTCTCTCTCTCTCTCTCTCTCTCTCTCTCTCTCTCTCCCCCTCCCCACCCCACTTCCCCCCAACCAGAACACACACACACACACACACCAACTAGAACACAAGGTCACCCTTGAAAATAGGCACAGAGCACAAGTCCTGATTCCAGCAAAACAGGAATGTCCTTCCTGGCAGGGCCTTCCTGCCTGAGCAGTGTGTATGGGACAGGGGTTCTGTGGATGCAAGGATCCTGGCAGGATGGACATGCTGTGGGGGGCGTGGGAGGTAGGGGTGGGGTGTCAAACCCTCCTGACAGGGGCTGGAGGACACAGCAAGTGGAAAGAACCAGAAGGCAAGAAAAGATATTCATGAAGTGGGTGTGATGGTGCGGGCTCTGTGAAGTCAGTAACAGTGGTGTGAGGCTCTGCTCCAGGCTGGTTACTCGCTCTCTGGAATCCTTCAAACCAGATTTCTTTATAAAAACCTTTGGGCTGTTCCAAAAATGCTCAAATCTACCAGAGTTGACTTCTTCAATCATTATTTGACCTGAGACAGTGGGAAGATTTTGCTCTAAATTCCACGAGGTGTGAAGTCAGATGAGAGAGGAAGTCAAGGACACATTCTTGAATGTCAGCAGGGGGGATGCTCTTACTTTTTACTTTTCTTCCCAAAGAAGGAGCCTTTCCGGGCCTTCACAGTCACCATGTGGCCTGCCCAGACTCACTAACCCATCAGAGTATGGCCACTATCCTCACAGTATGGCCATGGCCCCACAGTATGACCACTAACCTCACAGTATGTTCACTACCTGCATTGTATGACTGCTACCCTCACAGTATGGCCACACTCCTGTCCTGCTAAAGCCTCTTTGCTGTGATACAGGGTGCTTTTCCCAGAGTCACACTACTTCATGGGAGAGGCTGTTTTCTGCCACAGATACTTCTTTCCAGAACCATGGATAGTGCTGGTAACATGACAAGAATGCCAGAGTTTCAGTCTGGTGAAGGCTGGGGATCATGTTTGAGTCTACTACTTCCAGAATAATACCACCTTCATTCCTTCTAATTTTTGAAAATGACGAGTACATGTGAGTGGGCTAAGCCCAAAGGAAGAGAATATGAAGGGTTTAGAATTCTAATAACAAGCTGTTTAGCTACGCTGCATGAACACATAATGATATACAGCCGTTTTTACATGTATGTTAACGAGCCACAAATAGCTATCAGCTCATATAAGTGGTTGTAATTAGCATTACTTATAGACAACTAGGTCGAGTTTTCGTGTTTGTGTCTTGTTAATGCCTTGGGATGCATAATTCTGGATTGTCTCCCCTGAGCTTCTCTGAAATTAAAGCATGAAAACAAACACTGTGCTGCTGCTTCCTCTAAGGCAGCATTCTGCCACCGCACTGCTGGGGATTTGGGGATCCTTGACCCGCCCCCACCCCCCCACTTCTGCTGCCCTCAGACCTCAGCCTCCTGCTGACTGAGATTGAAACTGGATTTATTCAGAAATAGGGTGGAGAGATCTACATAGATCTTTCAATGATTCTAATGCACCTGGCAACGGGAAAAAGAGAACAATCAGATAGACCAACAGATATAACGCTCTCCATGACTGAAGATAAAGGGTTCTAAGTTTTTACACAGAGGCTGAACCTCCATGGACCCTCAGCATCCCAAAGAGCAGCAGAGCAGTTTCTGGGGGCACTGACTGCTTAAAACTACTCTGTTCTCTTCAGGCTCCACTCACTTGGGATTTCCTTATAATTATTCATGTCAGGCCAGCTCCGAGGATGCCTAAAAGTGGTTCTTTTCAGGATACAGGAGCAATAGGAAAGTGAGTAAAGTTCCAGAAGTTCTCAGCACTGTTTTCAGCACCACAAGGGCCTGGGCTGACTTGGAGTTGATGGGAGAATGTGGGGTAGAGTTGGGGCAGGCTCTGACTCTGGTGGGACAAGTCTCTTTAGATGTTTAATTCCTCCTGTGGGTTCTCTTACATGTTAGGGCCCTTGGCAGGAATTTTCACAGGTGCTGATGCAACTTAGCAAGAGTCCAGCACCTTAGCTACATTGTAGGGAAATCCCACGGAAAAAAAAAAGAAAGAAACTATAAAAGATGAGGGACTGCACCAGGCTGGGGTCAGTAACTTGGATGGATGTGATTTTGAGAGACGAGGACCCTCCTTTGTGTATGTGGGTCCTCCCAGTATTGACACTGGGGAGAGGGCATGCTGGCAATGGGGGATGGGGCAGGATACTTTTAGAATCCCAACTTGCTCCCAGGGCCCCACCTTCCAGTCACTCCAGCCCCAGGGGGTACCCTCAGGCTACTCAGACACAGGCTAAGAATTATGAGGGGATACAACTTCAGGAACCAAGATGGGAATCTAATGACCCCCAATGGGGGTGGGGGGTGGGAGATAGAGGAGGCAATATAGCAGGATGGTACTAATAACCAATTTCAATCTCTGGTCTCTTGAGAATGCTAGCAGTGATCTCTGAGCATGACTGCAAACAAACGAAATAACAAAGAAATTAAAATATTTATTCTCTAATAGGATTTAATCATCTGATGAACCAGTATGGAAGTGCTGGCAGGGCTCAAGAGCTTTCTGGATCATTCTGGTCACCCAAGGCCTAAGGCTGGTGGGTTGCTGGTGGATAAAAGCAGTCAAATGCATATGAGATCTAGAGGTTCGATCCTAGAGGTGTTTGGGGGACTTCTCCCAGTATTGCCCAGAATCATTGAGCCAGAGTTGGTTTCATACAAGCCAACTGCCTTATCTCCTGTATTATCTCTGTAAATATTCTTAATTCTACTTTGAGGGAGTTGAGCTTTACCCAGTGGTACTACCTCTCAGGCCCATGGTCACATGATCTCTCCCAAACCTGCTAATATATAATATATCTGTGGGGTAGGACAGTGGAGAGGGCAGAGAAGGGGCCCATTTTCCTTGAGTAAACCCACCATTGAAGCACCTGACAAAATGGTTGTGGGGAGGGGAGAGAAATACAGAGAGAGAGAGAGAGAGAAAGAGAGAGAGGGGAGAAAGGGAGAAAGAGAGAGAGAAAGAAAAGAGAGAATGTGTGCACAATGAAATGCAACTGGGGCTTTCTCTGCCTAAGGCTAATTCAGAGGGTCTGGCTGTAAACAAGGGACAGGTCTGGCTCTCCACTCATTTACCCATCACTTCTGGGCCTCCCATTGGACCAGTAAGTAGGACTAATCAAAGGAATAATTTACTTAATTAGAGCCAACTTAGCATAACTTCCAGGGGCCCAGACTGCCCAGGGCAGTATTGAGATAGTGAAAGGCTGATGGGGAAGGGAGCCCCATACTGACACCCTGCATTAGGTGGGGGTACTCAGAACAGGCCCTCACCTCCAGCCTTCACCACCTGCCTGCAAGGCCCATGGGCCAGAATGGTTCTCATCCCCTGTCGGTTACTGGAAAGAGAGCTGTTTCCTGTCAGGGACACCCACTGAACTCATAGTTCCACTGGCTCCCGCTGATAGCTCTGCAGAGACCGGTGAGCCAGTGACCCAGATTGATGCTGCTGCAAGTCTCCAAATCAAATATTTACTCCCTGGCACTTTATGGGCAGCCTGCCAGGCCCAGATCAAGTCTGATTGGCCACGGTCATCCAGAAGAACATTCCCCAGCAGGTGGGCTCCAAAGGTAGTGAAAAATCATTTTCACAAGCAGGTTTACCTTTATGTCAACAGAGAGAAATTATCTCAAATTTGAGCCTCTTAAAGCACCAAGCAGGGTTCAGAGAGACACAGCTGCAGACTATGAGCTCCTTTACTCTGGGGACTCTACTTTGGAGATGGAAACAGCAATGATGCTCTATCAGGGGTCCTCAAACTTTTTAAACAGGGGGCCTTTCAGACAGTCCTTCAGACTGATGGAGGGCCAGATTATAGTAAAAACAAAAATTATGAACAAATTTCTATGCACACTGCATATATCTTATTTAGAAGTGAAGAAACAAAATGGGAATAAATACAATATGTGCCCTGCGGGCTGTAGTTTGAGGACCATTGCCTAGGTTCAGACCCAGACTACATATGTTTGCATGCCCTGACCTCCTGCCAGGGCAGTGGAAGTGGCATGGTGCCCTGCGGTCAGGCGGGCAGCCCTTAAAAAGCAGCCTGTCCACTCACCCAGGATTGCTGGCTGAGAAGCACCAGAAAGAATTTGAGGTAGCTGCTGAGAAACTGTCAGCCTCAGGTGTCTCTACTTGGGGCTTCTACAGCACCCCACAGGCTGCCCCTCTTGCCCACTTTTTGAAAGCATTAAAACTCAGATCTCCCAATGGAGAAAGGCCTGGTGGTCCCAGCCCATGTTCTTGTCTGCCATCTCCTGAGAACTGTATGATGGACCCTGAGAGTTTCCCACAGTTCCCTTCCCCAAAGCTCAGCTAGAATGACATTCCTTCACAGGTTTCTAGAAGCGGCATCTTTGTGTGGGACAGGAAACATGGGCACAGGACACAAAGCACAAGTGTGGGCTCTGCAGGTGCCCCTGTGAAGGGATATGAGGGTGGCTGGCCTTCCCTGAGCCTGACCCTCTCCTTGGTCCCTAGGCCCTGCAACCTGTTCTGACACACTCTTGTCTGCTGGAATTGGCATGATTATATGGGCAGGCCCAAACCCAGAGATGAGACAGTGCGGGACCCTGTTTGGATCTGGGGAGGCATCTCTCATCTAGTAGTTGGCCACCCTCACCCCATTTTCCTCAGCTATTCTGAACTCTGAAACTGCTGCCTTGCTGGGGCAGAGGGGCCTACCTCCCCACTCCTCAGTTCTGCTGTAGCTCATCTTTGTGATAACAGCTGAGCCTCTGTGCCCAGCTCATGGTGTGGTTAGGAAGGGCATCACGAAGAGCCCATTATTTTATTATTGAAAGGCCCATTATTTTAGAGTGGCTCCAGTCTGCAGAGAAGACCTCAGTTTTTCAGTGAGCTGGGGAGAGGGACAGACACAGACAGAAGGGCCTAGAAGACCTGTGCAGGGACTTGTGATGAGGGCCATGGCATGGGCTGCTTGGATAGGGGAGGGGGACACTCCATTGAATCCCCCGCAGCAGGAGATGGTAGGTTCTATTCCATAGTCTGGTCCACAGACCATTCTTTGGATGGCCAAGAAATGGGCTCCAAGGACGTAGCACTGTTATTTGACACTTTAATTAACTGGAACCTCATTAGGCTTTCTGAGGGTATTTTTTTTTCCTCTTACTTCGATGGAAAACTTTTCTCTCAAGCCAGCATGGTGTCAATAGGAGGCGTGAAACAAAGCCTGCTCACTATGGAGTTCTTGCACAGAGGTAACTCCACAACTCTCTGGGCGCCAGTTTTCCTGATCAGAATGGGCTGGGGTGGGCAACCAATGGCTGGAGAGAGCTGAAGTTGCTTTCAGCAGTGACATTTGGCATCTAACACTTGCCCAGAGATTAGCATCAATCACAAAACTGTTCACTCTTGACCCTGATCATCATGAGTCCTGCCAGGATCCCTTTACAATTTAGAGAGTATTTCAGTATTTCACTAGGTTCAATTCAGAGGATCTTTAGAACCCCTGGGGAATGCCAGGGGGACATTGTTCCAGAAATCTCACAGGCCAGCTGAGAGGCAGAGACTGCTTAACTGAATTTCTAGTTTCCCCAAGTAGGAATAGCACCCCCTGGGGGTAGGGGGCACTGGACCATTCAGGATGTTGGTGGCCTAAGGGGCCATGGGCAGGGGTCAGCATTTTCTGTTTAAAGGCAGATTTGGGGAGGGGGGGTGCTTAGTGATTTTCTGAGTAGGAAAAGGGGCAGAATTCAATTCATTTTAATTCAGAAAGAATTCAATTTGGGAGCCTTTGTTCTAGAAGTTGACTGAAGGGTGGAATCATGCAGAGAAGACAAGCACTCGCACATCAGGCTTAATTTCTATCAATGCACACCCACTCAGGGTTTTAAGAAAATGTGCTGCTTCCTATTGGGGGGGGATTCCAAAGAGATGCTCAGAGGACCCCTCCCTGGATGTTCCAGCTGAGCTGTGTGGCATGAACAAAGTAAGAGCCCAAACCCCACTATCTCTCTGCTGCCTACTGGAAAGATTCTGAAAAAGAACATGTGGAAAAAATTTCTACAACATGATTTATGCATTAACTGCTCACATCGCTCATGGCCTATGAGAATAGAGCTTGTGAGAATCCCCAAAGTTTCCAAGGTCCCTATTCCTCCCCAGTTGGAGGCATTTGGGAGGCTCATGGGTGGATTTGCCCCAATTGCTGACCCTGGAGCAAGTTCTGGTCCCCCAATTTATTCAACTACCATACAATCACCACACAACAGATTAGTATTAAGACACCCAGAAGAAGAATTGCATGCAGCCTCGGTGGTAGCAGGGTACAGGGGCACCTTCCCAGCCTGTGAATAGGCCATCGAAAGATTCCCCCAACACTGCAGGAGTAAGAACAAAGCTGGTGGAACTCTGAGGGGTACTTAGGCAGAAAGTTCTAGAAGACTATGATATGACAGGTTGTGCCCTCAATATTTGGAGAGGAGAAATTCAGTGTGGCTGGGGAATAAAAAAAGAGGGAGGGAGAGCCTTGGAGATGCCCATCCTGAAGGGCAACAAGGAGTCAGGAGAGCAGGCACAAGACAGAGGTTGAGGCAGCAAGAGCAGGTGTTAAGGATGTAGCTAATTGCCAGCTGTCCTGGAGTGGTAGAGAGCACTTCTCATATAAATGGAGGCACCCAAGGGGGGGGGGCTTTCCTCCTGCCAGGGCCCACAGGAAGTGGGGGCACAGAGCTTGTAAATCTCCCTGGGAATGGCCAGGCCACTGTTTGCATCTGATGTTACCCTAGCAGGTGGGATGATGTGAAGCCATTTGCGATGGTTCCAGCAAACGTCTCCAAGAAAAGGAGTGCTCTGAGGGGCAGAACACTCAGGTGGCCTGAAAACAATCGGGCCAGCAAGTCCTGCTCCCCAACACACATTGTTACAAACAAATGGTGACCTAGAGCCTGGACACTGTCACTACAAACAGTGGCCCACAGCTCACTGGGAATGTTCTGGTGCATTGGTAAGTAATTCAATGGCAAAAGAGGGGCATGCAGAGATGGGACTCAGTCCCTCTATTACACACTGAAGATAGGACTCCTGATCATCCGGGTTTGCCTGTGGGACATCACCCATCATGTCCACCCTAGACTGCCATCTTGGTTCTGCTTCTGCAGAGCCTCTTTAGGAATCTGCAAACACAGACCCCTCTCTGGGAGGTTGGGTACCCCTTTCATTCATCTGACCCTGAGACACTGGCCTTCCATGCTTCTGGAGGTCCATGTCCCTGTTCTGCAAGGTGGAAGTGGTGGAAGAGACTTTGTGAAGGCTGGCAGGAAACACTGAGAGCACCCACCCTGAGCTCATTGACACCACGTGTCAGTCTGTTTGTGTTGCAATGGCCTGGATCAGACAGGATATAAGCCCTGTACCTATGGGGTTCAGGCTCCATGATTAAGGGGAACCTGTGACAAGCAGAGTCCTGACCTGGTCCAGGCGCAGCGCCCCATCCACAAAGCGCTGTGCGCGGAGCTCCTTGGCAATGGCGTGGAGATGCAGGATGGCCTGGTGTATCTCCTGGATGCTGTGCTCTGGGGAGATGGGAGGTAGCTGGTCCTCAGGGAGTGCCTGGCAGGGGCTCTCAATCATGCTCTGAGCATGTGTGTAACTCAGCTTGGCACAGGAGCGGATGACAGTGCGTCCGAACCACTCGCTGAGGATCTGTGAAGACAAGAGGGGAACAAGGAGCTGAAGCTTCTGCCTCCACAACTGGAGATGTTAGCATGGACAGGCAGGTGCAGGAGACCTGAGACTGGAGTGTTCCACTGTCTCCCCAAGGCAGTGTTCCTGCAGGGACGCAAGGCACAGGCCAAAGCCCTGTACCATGTCCAGCAGGCACTTCCTGAAGTGGGTGCTGTGAGCTTGGACACACAGACACAGACAACAGACAAGACACACGCTGGGCAGAGCAGGCTTGGGCACCTCAGTTCCAGCCAATATCAGTGCCTCTTGGTCAGCCAGAGTGCTCTCTGGGGGGCTCCTTGGGATGATATGGGGTAAGGATAGTTACATGGGGGTCAGAGCTGCTGCAGACTTCCCCTGCCTTCTCCTCTATCCTTCCAATAGGGAGTAAAACTGGAGAACATGGGGTCAGGCTGTATGAAAGGCTGGACAGATGAGGACAATGGACAGGAGGCACCAAAGGATTGGGGTGAATGAAGCAGTCCCAGCTGGGAGGGGAGTCCATGGGGCAAAGGAGGTGAGTGGAGAAGTCATTCAGATCAGATCACGCAGAATGGGGGTGGGGGTGACCAGGGGAAGTGGCTGTGAGAAGCTGGGTGGGAACTTGTAGGAGTGCTAGAGGCAGAGGAGGATCCCCAAACCCTGGCATAATCTTGTAGCAGGATGGCCAACAACCCAAACCTCCCTTGTCCTTAGATTCTCAGAGCCCTCAAAGAGGGAGGGCTATAGGAGAGAGGAGTGCTTGGCTGTGGTAGGGAAGGGCAGTTTACATCTGGGTGGCTAGAGAACCCCTAGCCCTCCCTTACTGCCCCTCCCGTGGGAGGAGGAGCCCAGGGAGCATTGGAAAGGGTAAGGAATGCCCTGCAAGCTTCCTAGGTTCAGTGGTTGGAGCCTGACAGAAAGACATAGCATCAAACTTGTGTCCAACAAATTCTGAGTAGTTCTAAGAGACTCTGGTCTCCCAGGCGTAGGCATTCACATGGGTGGGGGGACTTCAGCCCTGGAAGTATATGCACTGCCTTCCAGCCCTCAGCCTGTCCCCGGGGGTCACACCCGTTTCTCTGGGCACTCCTGGCTCATAGAGGTATCCAATGAGCTTGCTTAGAGGACAGTACCTTGGCTACCCCACTGTTTTCCGCTCCATAGCACTTTGTGGGATGCCCACATCTGACTAGGACATGGGCACATCTAGGGATACCCTCTTCTCCCTACTCCAAGCCTCCTGCTCACACACAGTATCTGGGGGTTCTCTCTCTCCTTTTTATTTTATTTTATTTTTGGGCCACACCTCAGCAGCACTCAGGGGTTGCTCTTGGCTCTGCGTTCAAATATCACTCCTGGCAAGCTTGTGGAACCATATAGAATGTCTGGGATCGAACCTGGATGGGCCCTGTGCAAGGCAAATGCCCTATCCACTGTGCTATTGCTCCAGCCCCTCGGAGTTCTTTTGTGCCACCTGGATCCTGCACCTTTCAATATAGGGCCACTGGCACTGCTATGGACCTGCCCAGCAGGGGTCAGTCCCACAGACCATCCAGGGGGAACCCTGATCAATCCTGTAAATTGCCAGGTAAGAATGCTCTGAGACACAGAAGCATGGCAGCCCGTTCCCTGAAATACATTCACTTTTGCAATGAGTTTTGGCAGCTTCCAGACATGTCTTTCCTGGCTCTGAACAGCCACTGCACTTGCAGTTGTCTTCAAACTGGAACCCTCCCCTGAACTTGCAGCCTGGAAAGCCTGAACCCCTTTCCTCTGAACACAAGTTACAGGGGAGCTGCCTGACCCGCTGATGCAGCCCAGCAACACAGAGGCTAAAAGTGGTCACAGGCATGGCCATGTTGCACACCCAGAGGCTGTTTAGGTCAGAAAACAGGACTGAAAACACCTGGGGAGGAGGAGGGAGGACTTTGACACAGAGGTGCCCCATCAGGGAAGCAGAGGCCCCGTGGTGGCTTTGTGTTCCATAACCTGAATTGATAAGACACAGAGACAAGGGAGCTAAGTGTTCCCATTCACCAACATGCCCTGGAAAAGAATCCTGTCTCCCCATTTTTCTTCCAAGGTCTGTGCCCTCCACATGGCAGGCAGCCAATTCATGGCCTACCCTCTAGACACCACTTGTCCAGGAAGCCAGGGAAGCCCTGTACCAGTTTGGCTCTGACTCAGGCCTATACACAAGCTATGCTCCAATTAGGGACCAGCAGATGCAACAGGCCTGGGGACCAGCTTTCCAGAAGTGCCACTATTACTGTGCCCACATTGGAACTTTCTAGAGCCCGAGGTCCCTTCTGAGAAGAGCAAGGCATCCAGCACATTGATAGCTGAGGAACTGGGCTGAACTGTGACTTCTCTAGCAGCAGGGACATCCATATTCTGGCCTACAGATGGGTGACATTGGTCTCCATTTTTTAGCTCTTATTGTTTGGTCGGGGACATTCATGACAGTCCTTGAGGGGCACTTCTGAAACTGTCTAGGGGACCATGAAGTGCAGTAGATTAAACCTAGGCCTCCCACATGCAAAGCCTGAGCTCCAGATTTTGGAGCATTAGTCCAGACCCTGAGAATGATTTTTTGGGGGGGCCACACCCAGTGATGCTTAGGGGTTACTTCTGGCTTTGCACTCAGGGATCACTCTTATGGGATGCCATACAGGATGCCAGGGATTGAACCTAGGCTGGCTGTGTGTGAGACAAATGCCCTATCCATTGTACAACTGCTCAAGCCCCCTGAGTATAATCTTTACTTTTTTTAGATTTTGGGGCCACACCTGGTGGTTCTCTGGTCTTACTCCTGGCTCTGCTAATAAATCACTCCTTGTGAGTACAGGAGGCCATATGGGGTGCTGTGGATCAAACCTGGGTTGGCTACATACAAGGCAAGTGCCCTACCTGCTGTACTATCTCTCAATTCTTCTGAGTATGATTTTGGTTGTGTTTTAGCTAAAGGTGACATAGTAGAGAGAATGCAGCCAAGAATACCATGCCTTGAATACATAGTAAGGCTGGGGCCAGAGTGATAGTGAGGAGCCAAAAGTAAGCCATAAAACCAAAACCAAAACCAAATTCAACTACAAAAAACCAGTTCTACTTTACAAGCACAGAATGGTCAGGAACCATCACCTTTAAAAATGGTTCCATTCCATTCTGATATATTTGAAAGTTTAGCTACTGTCCCATTCCCGCCCCATCCCAAAGTCCAATGTGTCAGTGAGAAATCACTGGTTCAAAAAAAAAACTGCCAATGAGGTAATTTGTAACATTAAGCCAACAGACACAAAATTGCCGCTACAAGCCACTCTGGGCTCCAGCAAAGTTTAAAAAGCTAATCAGGAGGGGAAAAAAAATTTTTCATTTTTCCGATTGGAACACAGCCAGGGTGTCCGGGAGGCTGAGATGGGTCGCAGCCAGATTTCAGCGCTTCTCAGGGCCGCCACTCAGGGGAGCTCCTCTGTTAAGGGTGAATATGTATGATTGTATGCATGCATGTATTGGTGTGTGTCTGTGTTTGCATTCACGCATGCCTGTGTGCGTATCTGTGCATGCATGCATGCATGTATTTATATGGATGCATGTGTGTGTGCGTGTCTGTAGATGTGTGCATCAGTCTGTATTTGCATGTGTGTCTCTGTGTGGACCTCCATGTACCTTTGTGTCTGCGTATTTGTATATATGAATGTGTGTACATGTCTGTATGAATGCCTCTATATGTCTATTTGTATAGGTATGTCTGTGTTTCTGTTTCTGTATCTTTGCTTGTCTGCATGTGTATCAGTAGGGGGAGAGAGCAAAGAGTCTGGAGGAAGGAAGTAGACAGGCGAGGGCATCACTGAGTATGCCAGGTTTGGCCATGGGTGGACCCTCTCAACTGGCCTCGGCAGGGCCAAGGGAATGGGAAGGACAGGCTGCCAGCAACCTGTGTGGGCTGTCGAGGTACAGATGCTGCTGCTGAGGGTGCATAGGTACCTCGTTCATTCATGTGCTGGAACTTTTGGGAAGGCATCTGTGGCATTATGCCAGCGAAACACTGGCCTACCGTATCAGGTCACCTGGCAGCAGCCACTTTGCTGATTCCATTGCAGTTGGTGTTCTCCTGAGACCTGGAGGTACCATCTAAGTGGGTGAGCAGAGGGAAGAAGGAGGAAAGACCCTTTACATCTGCCTTGCAGACTCAGGAAATGTGAGGACCTGAGGCAGTACGAAGGCCGTATTTATGGGCACCGTGCTTAAAAGTTCCGGGAATGGAGGGATAGCGGCAGGGGGGCCAAGACCACATAGAAAGTTGAAAAGGACCCCAGAAATAGTGCTGGGCTGGTGAGGTCAGCATGACCAGTTCCACTCCAGTCTTTCCCTTAGGCCCATGAAGGTCTCTCAGAAACAGAGGACCACAAGGAGGAAAGGGCTCTCTATGGCACCTCACGCCCACTCAGAAAGTAAAGTCTTCCTACAAAACAACACAAAATAGTCCCAAACACTCTTCAATGCAATACCAAGCCTTTAACAGGACCAGCACCATGATGATCTGGCTCCTTCTAAGTCCAGTCTTTGCCTATCTTCCTCCTCACTCATTTGGGTTCCTGATCCCCACCTTCCTGGGTTTCTCTGGTTTCAAACCCTTCCTCTTTCGATAAACAATGGTGAGTACCTTGTCCCTCTGACTCAGTCTTTCATGCCTGTGTCCTGAACAAGAAAAGCTCTTAGTACCTCAGTCTAGACTCTAGAATCTAAAATCTTGCTTCACATTTCACTTCAGGGAGTTATTTGGTTTGTTTTGGGGCCACATCCAACAGTATTCAGGGTTTCCTCCTGGCTTTGTACTTAGGGGTCACTCCCGCAGTCTTGGGCAGAGAGGACTATATGTGATACTTGAAATTGCTTGCAAGGCAAATGCCTTAACCACAGTACTTTACCCCAGCCTTCTTTCCATACACCTTGACTGATTAGCTATTCAATGACCCCCATCTCTCAGAACCGACTGATGAGGTTCACATGCAAGAAGACATAGGCTGGGTGGGTCTGAGTAGGAAGTGTGGATGTCAATGCTCTACAAGTAGTCACCGCTGATATACCACATGAATACCATATCTGTCCCTTGTCCGACCTTCCCAGATCCTGCATCCCCACTGTATCTGCTCCAAGCCCCTGGGCCAGCGGATAAGGCAAGCAAAATTCAAGAGATTCCTTTGAGTTTCCCGTGTTTGCCTCTCTTGCCCCCTTCTTTTTCTGACCCTTGCTATTTTGGAAGTGTGGTAGGTCAGGCGACTCCCATTGCTGCAAGGTCAGATTGGCTTTGAGAAGAGCAAGGAGCACCACTTGGTCTTCCCATAAGCAGTTTCCAGGGGGAAGTACTGGAAGTGGGGGATGTGGCACCATGAGGGCACAGCTGCCAACTGGGTATAGCCCCAAAGTACTGGGGAGGACAGGGCCATGAGGGCACTGTTGCCAACTGGATCTCATCCCACAGTGGTAACCAACAGAATCTGCAGCTGGGAAAAAGCTGGTCCACGTAGAATGTTCTTAAAATGAAAGTTACCAGTTTTAGGTGTTTCAACCTTTGAGTACTTGTTTCTTCCATCATGCTGCATGTAAAGCATTTGTTGATACTGAGCTGTTGCCTGGGCCAAGAATTTTCTTTCTCAGGATAGTGGCTTTACTTGAAGGGCCTATGGACAACAGACTGGGGACATTTTGACGTGGGCGTTTGGCTCCTCTAGAAAAACAACAATTTTTACTACCAATAATCAAATCTGAAAAATAGGCATTCTTGTTGAATCACTGTGAGATACAGTGGTACGAAGTTGTTGATAGCTGAGTTTCAAAGAATATTCTAACACCTTTCAAATGGGCATTTTGAGAGCTCTTGTATTTGAGATCTGAGCTTGATGGTGTTGAATTGAGAGATTAATGAGTAGTGTATACCAAATATGCTCTTGGGTTCTAACATAGTGAAGTGTGTCCATATTTAGAAGACGAGCATTCTGAGCAAGTATTCCTCAAATGACCAATGCATAATTTTTGGGTAAAAGATTCATTCAAGTCAGATCAATGCCTTGAATGGTCCCCAGAAAATCACTCAATGATGTATGAAACTGCCATATGTGTCCTTACACATTTCAGAGACTGGGGCTTTGAAGGACAGACATACATGTCAGGGTTCTGCAACCTGGACAGTTCATACATCCATGATGGCAACCCTCTGCCCACTGTGGGCTCTTTACAGCTTGCACATGGCCAGTTTCACTATGCCCTCACATTAATTGACAAAGAGTGAGTTATCCAGTGACTTCTTAAATGAAATGAATACTATTAGCTTAGGGTTCACCCTATATGCCCCATTTTACCTTCTCTCCTAAGGTCCTTATTCCAAAGTCAGTGAAGGTGAAGGCTGCAATGAGGATTGAAGAGAAAGAACTCAGTCCCCAGCAGAGATAGTTTCATATCTTAGACTGCAACTCACTCTGAAGGAGCCACTAGTCAAGGGCTGGGAGATAGATGGTCAAAGGGCTGGAACCTACTTTTTCACTGCAGGAGGCCCTGGTCCAATCCTAGATACCACCTGGCTCCCTGAAAACTGCTGGGAGGAGTCCCTGAGCACTGCCTGATACAGACCTTGAACACAACAAGAACAACCAAACTTTGTATAGCAAGGAGAGGAATGTCTTTAAGTCTATAGAAAGTCAATTCAAATGCTCCTTTCTTTCCTGACAGACTATCTGCCTGGAGCCAGATTTTCTTCACAGACCTCAGCTACAACACATATTTCTTTTTTTTTGGTTTTTGGGCCACACCCAGCGTTGCTCAGGGGTTACTCCTGGCTGTCTACTCAGAAATAGCTCCTGGCAGGCATGGGGGACCATATGGGACACCGGGATTCGAACCAACCACCTTTGGTCCTGGATCGGCTGCTTGCAAGGCAAACGCTGCTGTGCTATCTCTCCGTACAACACATATTTCACCCAAGTCAGTACAGAAGCAGATGGGAAATTCCAGGTTTGTGTCTCCTCAAAAAGAGATTTGTGGAAAAGTAAAATAAGCTTTTTAATTTTGTTTTTGGGTCACACCCAGCAGCGCTGAGGGGTTACTCCTGGCTCTATGCTCAGGAAACGCCCCTGGCAGGCACGGGGGACCATATGGGATGCTAGGATTCGAACCACCATCCTTCTGCATGCAAGGCAAATGCCCTACCTCCATGCTATCTCTCTAGTCCCATGAAATAAGCTTTGTCTCAAATTTTATTTTAGAAAATATAGTAGTTTTTCAAAAAAAATTAAAAAAAAAGAAAATATAGTAGTTTTTCATAAAATATTATTTGTTAACATGCTATTTTTACTTTAATTGACATATGTAAATATTTAAGTTTGCATTTTTTTTTTTTTGGTTTTTGGGCCATACCCGGCGGTGCTCAGGGGTCACTCCTGGCTGTTTGCTCAGAAATAGCTCCTGGCAGGCACTGGGGACCATATGGGACACCAGGATTTGAATCAATCACCTTTGGTCCTGGATTGGCTGCTTGCAAGGCAAACGCCGCTGTGCTATCTCTCCGGGCCCTTAAGTTTGCATTTTAATGTCTTATAGGACACAAAGTGATAATCCACATTATAAAAAGATCTTCAAGGTTCTCAGTAACTTTTCAAAATACAACACTTGGTCGTTATTGGTCTAACTCAGTTTTTAGTGACTCAGACATGTAGTGTCAGATCTCTCTGAGCTCCTTCTCATCTGGCCCTCTCTGAGTTACTTGTCTTCTGTCTGTGAAGAGCTGATATGCTGGGAAATTTTACTTCATCAAGGTCAGGAACCAGCAAATTATGGCCCTTGGGCTAATTTACCTGTCATCTGTGTTGACATGCCATTTGTCTGGACATGAGCCATGCCTTTCATGTATGTATTGTATGTCCTGCTCTAACAGCAGAGTACTTTAAGGAGCTATAAAGTCCAGGATATTTATAAGCTTATTTACCCCCCTCACCCCCGCATGATCTAGATCTAGGTCTTTCTCTTCTTTCCTGTGGTGCTCTAGTTCTCTTACACTTTCTTGACATATGACTTCATGTTAGTCAAGTATTTCTTCTTGTAGCTTCCTTAGGAAGGGTGTAGGATGGAAGGTAGATTTTCTTTCCATCTCCAACCTATTTGTTGGTAGAGACTTTTTCTGTCTTTTCTCACAATGGGTTAATATCTAAGCTAGGTACTGAGGCTTAATGTGGAAATAACAATCTTTCAGAAACTCCCAAACTTCTTTTCATTGGTATCTAATGCCTAGGGCTGTGATATGCTGAGTTGACTCTGGTGATATGTCTGAGGGGCCTCTCTGTTGTCCTTGAGTGCTAAAATTTCCTGACAAAGTGTCTGGAAAGGATGAGTCCAACTACTAGAACAGAAAGCTTTTTTTTTCTTCTTCAGTAACAGGGCATATCCTTGAATCATTCTGATGATCTTTCTTCCCATTTTCACTATTCTCTAGTTTGGAATATTTACTAAACAGATGTTGGGGATCTCAGACTGGTTCCTAATTTTCTGTCATGCTGGGACAATGCCTTAACTGTCATCTGTTGGTCAGAATCTAGAGTTTGCATCTTTTCTTTAATTTACAAGAGCTTGTCTTTCTTTTTTTATTCTTAAAAAATTTATAAGTGGCTGGTCCAATGGCAGTGGTTTATCAGAACTTATTAACGTTAGTATCACAAAAGTTGGTATATAACCCCCCCCCCATTGCTCAATTTGACTGGCTTAGAAAAAAAATAAGTAGGGCCAGAGAGATAGCATGGAGGTAGCCTTGCACGCAGAAGGATGGTGGTTCAAATCCTGGCATCCCATATGGTCCCTTGAGCCTACCAGGAGTGATTTCTGAGCGTTGAGCCAGGAGTAATCCCTAATCACTGTTGGATGTGACCCAAAAACCAAAACTAAACCAAAACAAATCAAAATATATAAGTAGGGGCTGGAACGATGGTGCAAGCGATAAGGTGTTTGTCTTGCATGCTGCTAACTTAGGACAAACCTAGGTTTGAGGAGCAGGAGCAATTTCTGAGCGCAGAGCCAGGAGTAACCCCTGAGTGTCACTGGGTGTGGCCCCAAAACAAAAAATCAAACAAATATATGTAAGTATTGGGCAAGAGAGAGATAGCACAGCAGTAGGATGTTTGCCTTGCACGTGGCTGACACAAGACTGACAGTGGTTCGATTCCCGGCATCCCATATGGTCCCCAAGCCACCAATAGTGATTTCTGAGCACAGAGCCAGGAGTATCTCATGGGGGCCGGAGAGAGAGCATGGAGGTAAAGCGTTTGCAGAAGGTCATTGGTTCAAATCTGGGCATCCCATATGGTCCCTGAGCCTGCCAGGAGCAATTTCTGAGCATGGAGCCAGGAGTGACCCTGTCGGGTGTGACCCAAAAACCAAAAAAAAAAAAAAAAAAAAAAAAAAAAGGAGTAGCTCCTGAGCGCTGATGGGTGTAACCCTCCCTAAACCTCCCCCCAAAATGTAAGTATCTAGATCTTGTGATTTAGATCTTACTTGCCCTTTTAAAAAACACTCAAGGGGCCGGAGAGATAGCATGGAGGTAAGGCATTTGCCTTGCATGCAGAAGGAAGGTGGTTAGAATCCCAGCATCCCATATGGTCCCCCCGGCCTGCCAGGAACGATTTCTGAGCAGAGAGCCAGGAGTAACCCCTGAGAACTGCTGGGTGTGACCCAAAAACCAAAAAAAAAAAAAAACAACCAAAAAACAAAAACAAAACAAAAACCCCAAAAAACCCACTCAAGACTACAGTGGTCTTCTCTTTTCGCTGTTCTGGTTCCCAGTTTCACATTAGAAGCTTTCCTTTGTATCTTTGGACGTGGTCTCTTCTTGGAGGAAACTTTAATACTGAACCTGTGATTTAAGTGGAACCCTAAAATTCTAGGATGGTGTGGGCAGGGGCACTGAGTATCAGGGGTCCAGTTGGCTGTAGTTGAGAAACCTTCAAGCTTACTACCTTTAAGTTTTCCCTCTTCACTCTTAGCTCCCTTTCCTTCCCATCTCAAGCATATGGGATTTTTGACAAGCTGGGACTGGTAGGGCAAACTCTCCTTGAAGGCACCATGCCAGCAAGTGTATATCTGGTGTCTCCTGGTTCAAACACTTTTTAACTTGATCTTATCTAGGTAATATACTTCTGATCATTTTCTAAATTATGGGGGGAGAGGAGAGTGTAACAAAAAAGCAAAAATCTTTTAACCAAACTGTCCTGAATCTCACCCTCACACCATCTCTCTCCTCCACTTTGCAGTTATACAGTGGTGTCAAAGTTTGATTTTTTTTTTAAGGTGGGGCTGTGTAAACTGGGTTGTTTCTTGTCTTTTTCTCTTGTTGGCCATGCACCCAGCTTTCTCAGGAC